>NC_079202.1:55172208-55472208 GCF_026745355.1 Beta vulgaris subsp. vulgaris | reverse complement strand
AGAACTCTTATCATCTAGTACTAGTAAAAATTTCAGCATGTTGGACAAACTTCGGATATATATATTTTAGGAAAAATTGTCAAAAATAAGCAAACTTTTGCGATATCTGCTAAAAATAAGCCAAACTTTTGAATATGCTGAAATAAGCTAACTTTGATATCATTTAAATTTATAACAAGTCAAATGACTTGTTACCGTTTTAACAGGTCAATTATTTAAAGATGACCACCACAACCACCGTGAGTCCTAACCCATAACCACCGCACCCAAGTCACTTAAACCCAACCACGAGCCACTTAAAGCTTCCCTACCCACCCAATTGAACAACCACCACCACCCACCAACCTTTGTGCTCATCCAATTGATTCAATCATCACAACCACTGTGAAAACCAAGTGTTTCATGTTAGGGAAGATACAATTTGATGCGCACCAGCTTGTCAGCCATGCCAGTCTAATAAATGGCTTGCTTTATCACGATACACACCTGGAAAAGTTGATTGATAAAACAGAAAGCTGAAGAATCATGCCCCTGGAATGATGAAACATCTATACCACTAATCAAGAACAACGGATTGATGAGGACTCATGATGAAGATGCCTAGCTTGGCATACTTCAAAAATACTGTAGTAGTATGCAGATTATGCCCAAGATCGTACAACAAATTTACCACGTTCTTGAGCCACCTCCAAAAGACTCTAATGGCCCGTTTGGTAAGAAGCCATAAATGATTGCGAATTTGTAGGTGGTCTCGTGACCACCAATAGCATCCTGCTCTCGGTCGAAAACGCACAATATACCGAACAAAACACATGTCATATTGTAAGAGGAATTTTGTAAAAAATATAAAATAAAAATAAAACATCACCCTCGCCGGCATTTGCGGAGTCCTATAGGCTATACGTTAACAAAGTTTTCTTATTAGGGAGGGATTTTCAACTACTAAAACAAATATCCACTATTATATTTCAACATAGCATTATTAACATAGTTTGAATTTTTAATTGTGAGAATAATTAGTCGTAGAGATATATTTTTGGATAGAAAATAATATATATATATATATATAATCCTTCAGGCCACGTGGCGCAAAGTTAGAGCTTTCAAGCCCACGTGACATGCTCCTAACTATTAGAATGAAATATAGGTAGTAGCATAATTAACACAATTCATAAACCATCAAACTGTTTTTTAACAAATTAAATTTAGAGTAAATTTCACAAATACGAGTAAAATTATAAAAAGAACATAAAGATATAAAACAAAGAACATTGAACTGATCATAAAAGAACATGTCCATATAGTAGTTATTAAACAAAAAATATCAAAAATCACAAAAATGAATAAAATCGTAAAAAAAGAACATGAATATATCAAACAAAGAACACCATAATAATTATAAAAGAACATGTTTATATAGTACTTGAGAAACAAAAGGCTTTTAAAATTCATAAACATGAAAATAAATATAAAAGAACATTAAGGTATAAAACAAAGAACAACATACTAATTGCAAAAGACATGTGTATATAATACTTGAGATTCAAAAAAAAATTTATCAAAAATCACAAAGATGAATAAAAACATGAAAGAACATGAAGATACCAAACAAAGAACATCATATTAATTATAAAAGAACATAAACATATAATACCTGAGATACAAAAAACTATATAAAAAATCACAACAAAACAAAGATAAACATGAATAAAACATGAAAGTATCAAACAAAGAAGACCATCAAAAGAAGTAAAGAACATTTGCATATGTAATTGAGAAAAAAAACGACAATCCGAATCATCTCGAAATTCACAATCAACCATTATTGCTGTAATTTTATTTTATTTTTTGCAAAATGAGTTAATCTAGTACTTCGTAAATTTAGTGTTAATACTTAATAATACGTCAAACTAAAATAAAAGATATCAATGTTTGCAAAAACAAAAAACAAATAAATAATAGTAGTTTAATTTTTTTTTTGTTAAAAATAAAGTTTACAGGAACAATCCGCAATTCTTGCGTGGGTATTTATCAGCACAAATTAACCATTTTGTTTTTTTTTTTTCTTTTTTTCTTTATCTCCTTTTCTTATAAATTCCACGCCATCTAGCGCAATTCTAGGAGAATTTCATCCGGAATTTTTGGGGAGTTCTATCATTTTGGCTTTTTAAAAAAAAAAATTTATTTCCTTTTTTTAAAAAATTTATTTCCCTTTCTTCAAATTACGTTTGATATTTAAAGTCATGCGTTTTGGAGCAGGATCGCATAGAGGAAGGTGGTCTCTAGTCCACCATCCACGCTTTGCAAAATATCCATTTTCTTCCTAAAATCTCATTATTATCTATTACTACTGGAAAAGGTGGTATTGGATGGTAATGAAAAATTTAAAAAAAGAAACCCATGTTTTGTGATAAAGTTTCATTCCTATGGTTATTAACATGAGAATTTCTTTACAAATTTACACTAAATATCATTACCATTACCACCAATGACCACTATGGGCCATTAAGTGTAGACACCAGAGTGGAGAACTCCCCAGGGAAATCATGAGCTTCTTCGGTGGCATAGATCTCGGTGATGGTCGCTACCATAATGAGACCACTCACCAAAATGACTCACGAATCTCATAAATTGCAGGCTTGCAACAAGGTTCTTCGATTGCGAATCTAGAATCTAGAAAGTTGTGATTTTCAACTTTTAGGATTTCGAATCCATGATATTGAATATGGGTTTTCTTATGGTTGTGGTGGTGAATTTGAATTTGGTTTGTTTTTGTGTTGACAATTGTGATTGATAGTGAAAATGGTGTTGTCGATGGTGGTTTTTGAGTAGTATGGTGTGATGGAAGGTGATGAAGGGACAATATGGGATGGAACTGGGGAGAAATGAGTGTGGTGGACTGGTGGGTTGTAAGGAAGAAGAGGGGATTTTTTTTTTGTTTTATTTTTTAAAAAAATTAAAAATCTAACAAATAAAAACATAACATAGCACATTTTACCAGTTTAAGAGGTTAGTAACAGGTAACTTATCAACTCAGCCTATCAAAAGTTTATGTAAGAACAAAGTAAGTTTACTCTACTCCAGGATAATCAAAAGATCGACTTATTATTTTTAGCAAATTGCGTCGATGTAAACTTATTTTGACAATTTTTCCTATAATTTTCCCTACACAAATTATTATAATAGACGGTCTAATTTTAATATAAAATTAGACAATGCAAACCTAAGTTCTCCTAAGAAGCCCATTTAATTTCTCTCTAACCTAACACTATTTTTAGGTATCTTGCACCATCCTAGTCGTACATTCTCTTCTCCTTCTTTTATTTCCCTTCTAAATTTTGAATTAGAACAAACAATTTTTAAAAATAGTCCGTCAGTCTTACAAAATGGATTAAGCTAGTCACTAAATGGATTAAATCAGTCACTAAATGAATTAAAGAATGTTATTAATGAATAGATTAAACTGGTCACTAAATAGATTAAAATGGTCACTAAATAGATTAAAGTAGTCACTATATTAAGAAATATGATCTATTCTCTTTTTAATATTGGGCTTGGGCCGCGCCTACTTTTAAATTAAAAGTAGACGGTCTCTTACAAGACCAACTGTTTTCCCTATATTTTATGTACCAACATTTACTTTTTTTTCATTCTACTGCTAAAAATCATGGTTAAAGTAAAGTATATAAATAGTGAAAAAATCTAACTATTACAATTAATTTTAGAAAAATTCTCAGAACAATATGTTTACATTGTATTTCTCAAACTACTGTACGGACTGAGTAATTAACATGAATTATAAAATCCTGTTGTCTTAGTAACCTCAACCTGAGAGATGGCATTAGTCACATTTATCTTAATTACCACTCTAAAAAGAAATACTACCCTCGTTTCATATTATTTGCAACGATTTGACATAATGAGTAGAAAATGTCTAATCGTTGCAAATAATATTAAGCGGAGGTAGTATATAAAGTTTATCAGAATTAGGTAACATGTTCCATTCTATTAACATGTTCCTCCTAAAAAAGCACAAATCCATAAGATCCAATCGAAAATCACCAAAGAAAATGAGATTGAACTCAACAATCTGTAATATGCTGCTAAGAATATAAAAAAAAAAACTACTACTAAAGCAAAAAATATTATGACTGAGATCACCAGTTCACCACTCTTCCCCCCCCCCCCCCCACCCCATCCCCCACCCCACGGCAAGATCTGTTAGCTTGGAGTTGGGTTAAGTTCTTAACTTATAGGAGTATTGCATACCTAAGAAGGATGCTAATGCTGAACTGATGAACGTGTATATATATTCAATCACATCCTTTTTCATTTGCAATCTTTCTCGACTGTTGTTAAAGCGTCAACTCTTACAAGGGGTTCGTCGTGCAGTATGACTCGAAAAACAGCATAGTGATGATTCAAGCTTTTCTCACCCTGCAATCTGTATACGCTGCCCAAAGCACCGGCACTTGGATTTGGAAAAGCATAGAATATACGCCTGAATCTTTGATGAACAAGGGCCATGGCACACCTGATATTAAATAATTAAGTCCACATGTCAATAACTAAATAATTACCCTTAATTCCTGCTAATAAGTTATTCAATGAAGTTTTAAAGGAAATTTTGTTGACATTAATGCAGAAAGACGACACCAATTTCACTTCCTTTAGTAGGGGATATAATCATGTGAATGATGTGATTCTCTTCTACATGGTACTGATAAAGAATGCAACAATCAAACCAAGTAATGCATAATATTGCTAGGTAATGATCAACAAAGTACCATAGAGTAAGATACTTCCAATCGATAGATTAAATATACACATATACTTGGTAATGTAATGTCCAACAAATGCATCTACAAACATCAAACGCCAAGCAAAGCAACGGTCCAGCTACAGAGTAATGAAATCTTAGAAATCTAAACACCTACATTAGCTATAAAACACAAAGCTTCAGCTAAAAAACTAAGGAACGGGTCAATTGGAATTTATTTTATGCCCATAATAACTACATCAACGAGGGGCGCATATTACCAAAAAACAAATATGATGGATGCCAAGTTCTTAACTGTTTTACTTTTTGATTAGATATACTCTTTTATGTGTGTTGCTATGGACATTTGATTTAGAAATCTCTCATCAAAGAGTCTTATGAGCTACATAAGCCATAGAAGGACAAAGCTTCCAGCTCAAGTACTAAGGAAAAGACCAACCACTACCTATTTTTGCCTATAACAAAATTCCTTAGATCAATGCCTCATAAGAAACAGGATCAATCAGTATGATTTCAAGATTGAAAGTGAAACAACAACAGGTATGGTAAGACAGAAACAAGCTATACCATCGATTTGGCAGACTTAATATTGTCAAATATCAAACTAGAAGTCCTAAATGGTGAGGTATAAAAGTTTGATTGCTTTGCAAAAACAAAAAGATCGAATTTATTTTTTCCCACTTTCATCTCCTCTCTGCAACAGAGACTGATAGGACTTACATTGCACATGGCTCCCAAGCAAGATAAATATCATAACCAGTGCAGAGGTAAGGTCTTTCTGATTTGGAAAGAAAACCATTAGCTGGAACATCATCACCATTTTTCACCTGAAGTCAGACAATGTTTTAGATCAATGTAACAATGATGAATTTACTCAAAACTAACTTGTAAATACAACAATGTCAGAAGGGAAGTCAAAGTTCAAGCCAGTCAAGTAAGATCTCATAATATTGCAAGTTTGCAACCACTACTCATGAATTCCTCATAGTAAACAGGACAACTCACGTTGGCTAAAATTGTCTTCCGTCGCTTGGGTGTTGCATTAGGATCCAATTGGACAGATTTCTCATCAGCTTCTCCCACTGGATATAAACGTATATCCTTAGCAGCGGAATGTTCAATGGCAACCATTGCAGCATGTCGCAAAGGGTGCAAAAAGCAAGACGTAGATGATGACAGAGACCACTGCCATGGGTTCAGACAGGATATTCTGCTGCATGATGTTTTGGAATCACTAGGCAAACCAATCAAATTCAAGTCCAATAATGGAGATACATTGGCAGCATCATGGGATATCGAGGCTTCATCCGCATCTAGCGAGAGTGCTTCATTACCATGGAAATGCATGTTCCATGAAGAGATTTCATCACTTGCACTTGTAATTATTTGGTTTAAAGATGGATCCACAATAACCGCAGCATTAACAAGCTGTCTCATAAAAAACAACAGTTTGTAATTAAGAAAACCATGTATAGCACACACCATAATGATGCTCCAAAAATTAGGTAAGCTTCTTGAACTAACAATGATCAATTAACATTAATCTAAATGCTATTTTTCAATCAAAACTTTACTAAATGTAAATAGATAAAAATATTATTCTTACAAAGATTATAGAGAAGTATATATGCTTTCTTCTGCGAAGTATTTATATTATGCACTTACATGTTGATCTAGATGTTTATCACACAAAAGAGGAAAAATCTTTAAAAAAAGGATATTAAAATTTAAAACTAAAGCTAGAGACCCTAGAGGAGGCCCCCAACTGGTCAAGTGAGGTAAATCTGAAGATCATCTCACTAGTATTAACTCAAGATAATGCAAATTTGCAATTGGCATACATCAATATACCTATGTTCCAGACATGATGGAGAAGTATATATGCTTTCTTCTGCAAAGTATTTATATTATGCACTTACATGTTGATCTAGATGTTTATCACACGAAAGAGGAAAAATCTTAAAAAAGGATATTAAAATTTAAAACTAACGCTAGAGACCGTAGAGGAGCCCCCCAAGGCTCCAACTGGTCAAGTGAGGTAAATCTGATGATCACTCACTAGTATTAACTCAAGATAATGCAAATTTGCAATTGGCATACATCAAAATACTTATGTTCCAGAAAAGATAAAACTGGAAACTAGGAAAGATTTATAAGTCTTAAATTAGTGTGTTAGAACTTAACCAGTTCTTCAAGTATGTAGAGCTAAGTTAATTCATCAAGGAAGCGACCATACCTCAGATCCAGCAGATTTTGCCAACTTAAGCGCTTGATTCATGTAATTGAAAACCACTATTGAGTCTTCTTCATTGAAACCAGTGATACCATCAATATTGCTGTGACAAAAGCAAGGGGTTTGCAAAAATAATTAATAACATAAATTCAAGCTTCGAAAGTACTAACTTACGTAGGAATAGGTGTAATTTAGTACAGAACTCAAAATCTCTCCTGTTCACTAATAGGACTTTTCACGATTTCTTAAAGCTGGCAAAAGGTAAAATGTGACACTACTGTTGCAAGTTGACCGCGCTAGTTTGGTTATCCTCTAAAATCTTAGCAATGACTGAAATGGAGGCAACTGAAGACGTACACCACATTATATAAGGAAAGAGAAACAATAGTTCAGCACAGCAGTGCTATCAAGTCAGAAAATAACAAAGTGGTCCTTCCGCTTTGAAGCTTTTTAATTCATTAGTTTTGGGGAATGCTTTAACAGGTACATCATTACACATGTGATGTACAATCTATAGAACATATAAGTAAGCTGCAGAGAAAATCTCCAAGACCAAGGGGGCAAGGACAAGGTATGAGATACTACTGACTCGATTACTCATGCCACAAATTGGTACAACTGCACAAGTTATGAATTGGAAACAACTGCAAACTTTTCCAAACAGTAGAAAGAAACTGCTGTTAAAATTTTTTAACAGGACTTCATAAAGATATTTTATATTTTTGAATGATACTTTTTAGTAATACAAATGAAATTTTACTTTTGTCAAAGAAATTAAAAAATGTGCTGAAAAATATCACCAACACTCATACAAATTGCTACAATTGACACACATACTGTGCACAATTCAAATTATACAAACTTTTATCATCTTGACAACAGATAGCACTATACACACAAGGATACAGATTCCATCACAAACGCTAATGATGCGAGCGTTTTACATATATCACAAAATTTTAGATAAACGCTAGCTTTCCCAATCATAAATCTTAACTTTGGGTATCTTTGACTATATTAGTATATACAAATCCTTTCACATATAGCACAAAGAAACTAATTTGTTACCCCCAAGGACATGATGCTCCCTTTTCTTTCTCCTCCCTTTTCATGCCTTTCTCCTAACCTTTTCACTCCCCCCCCCCCCAACATCCCACATGACGAATCCCGAAGTCATGGAAATTGCAATTGGAACTATAAACCCTGCATATCATCTGGCATTTACAAGGGAATAGAAAGACCCATCATATCATCTGGCACTTTCTAATTTAAAAGGTTCCGCTTTTTTCTGAACATTACAAAGTATTTCAAACCCTGCTCTAATGCATTGCAAGGTCCGAAACATTTCAGGAATAGATACGCAGAGTTTTGAGAACTTCTATGAGGACTATAAGGTTTGGCGTAAGACGAGAAAAAGCAAAAATAAAGAAAAAGAGAATAACGATACAGCTGCATCTTACAATGTTGGAGGATGATATGAAGTAGGCCATAATTTGCACTGTTCTTCCCATTCTTCTTTCGTTGTCGCGGCATATTGGCAAACCTACAAATTAGAGAAACGAAACTAAAAATCTCTCTATTTGGATTAAAGTATTGTAACAGCATATAAAATGATATGTAACCCATAGACAGAAATTCAAGGCTCTCTACCCTTCCCCTCGTGGGGGAAGAAAAGATAACCACAAAAAGTAGGAACACAGTCTTAATGCAGCTTGTTACACAATATATGGAGAGTATACTATAGAGCACAAAGTTCAGCAACCACTTTGCTGTGTAATCAATAACATAGATAACCATGTTGCAGGATGACAAACAGCAACCCAATATCTAACTGACAGATAGGGGCCTTGTTTGGCAATCAGCTCTATGCTGGTCCCCTTGGCTTGTTTAATTAGCTAGTATCATTAGATGTTTGTATTGGCTGTTTACAAAGATGTTAGGTAAACTTAGCCGTTGTCTTCAATATTTACATGAAAATAGCCAGCTTTTAGGCATAACATCCAAGCGCCAGAAAGAAAAAGCTCCTCTATTCAGCTGAAAATTTGGCTTTTAAGCCAACTATACACATAGTTTACAGATGTATCAGGATCGTTTTGACCAAATGAAAGAACCGGAATCCAATCAAAAGTTAGCAAGAACCAATTACCAAACAAGGCCATTACCTCTCTATATACGAAGAAATTCATAATTCAAGAGCTCCTCAAAAGTTGTTAAACTATCATCACTAAAAAAATGAAAATTAACCCTTAGACTTCATATGCAAGTCAAAGGTTATAATAAAGCGCCAAAAAAAATTTACAGTTTGATGTCATATACCAATCAGCAATCAAGATAAGGAGTTCAGATCAGTTAAAAGGAGCGCATACAACGAATACTGAAGCAACAAAGCATTGACTAGAATATAGTATAATCTGGCTTTAGTGCATAAGTACTAGACAACAGTTGTTCTTTCTCTTCTTCTGTAGTTTTGGCTAAAATAGATTCTAACATACCATTCATCTTATAAGATTGTCACAAAAAATTATATCACCAAATCAGCCAGTTGATAAACCTATTATACGCTAAGTGTTTAAGCTAACTACTATAAAGAAACCAAGTAAAAACATGATTACGCACTTGAGTTACAAAAGGACTCAACTGATAGCAATTGGTCAGCTCTAGCACATCCAGGGGCATGCTTTCAAGCTCATTGTCATTCTCACCAGTTAAACACAAGATCATGGACAATTGAGTTTTCCCTATCAAAAGTATCATTATCAAGTAAGACTTAAAGAAAGAACTGCATACAAGATACAACAAGCATAAATATTTGGTTCTCTATCATATAGTGGTTAAGAGTATGAATGATGAATCTACTAATACAGAAGTTAAATACTTCATGCATATATAACTTGTTTTGTCTCCTCTCCCCACCCCCCCACCCCCACCCCACCCCAAAAAAAAAAAAAAAAACTCACTCACCCAAAAAAGAAAAGAAATAGAAACAAAATCCTACTCAGCAGTTATGATGAGCACAATTTGCTTTGTTTTCTGTTTCTGTACATCGTAAATCTTATACAACCACCAAAAACATAAGAAAAAAATTAAGCAGCCCTTTTACCACAGTTCAAATCAACTGCTTAACCTACTGGTGCAGCTTATGTCAACTTTTTCAGCTGACTGTTAAAAGAGAGCTAAGATTTGTGCTTCATATTTCGTTTATCATAAAAAAGAAACCTCGTACAATGTTTTGGTAAGAGATGTCGTGAGTAGGCTACAGTAGGTTAAACGGAAACTAGATGCTAAGCCGAAATTCCCTTGTATCATTAATGAAATTTAATATCCTTCATTGCATATCCTCGATCAACTTTTTGTTACAAACGGCATTTTGTTTTGACAAAACAAACAGCAAAAAGAAGAGGGAAACAAAGCTGAAAATTAAACAAGGAAACCTACCGTCCAAACAGCTCTTACGCACTCGCTTCACATGCCGAAGGTTCAATGGGGCAATTTGATTTACTTTCCTACACATTTGAAAAACAGCATGAATTTTGGAAAGAAAATTATAGGAGTATATAGTCAGTCGGATCAACTTTGAGATTGAAGTTGTACAATTCACAAAAAGAACCAACTACAACATACAAATTCTAAGATATCCACCTAAATTTTTTTGCCTTGCTCAGTTATACCAAAGACAAAGAATCTTGACTAACCTGACTAAAGTGTTGGCAAGTTTTGGATCAATCAAAGATGCAAAGACGCTGACTGGGCAATGGAATAATATAATATCAACCAATCAGCAAAATAAAAAGGAAAAGAAGCAACATAACAAGCAACTAAATAAATTATGAGAAGTCCAATATCATGTAACTCGAAAGCAGCTCATATATAACAACAAATCCGAGAAGTTTCTTTTGGTAAAAGAGCAACCAGCAAAACCAAAATCAAACCATCCATGATAACCAGTAGGGAGCTGATGAAGTACAGGATAGAGAGAGAGAGAGAGAGAACCTGTAGGCTGTTGTGTAGGTGAGAAAGGTGGCTTGCCTGCTATATGGATGATTTCCCAATTACTTTTGACCATCCTCACATCCAAAATCAGCACATAAACCTTTAAATCCTATCATTGTCATAGATAAAATGTAGCACATTAATGTGGTAGAAAACCAAAACATTCAGGATTTATTAAAGTATATACAGCATATAGGTCGCGTACCACAGTTACAAAGTAAAAACTCAAAGTTTCTTGAAGCTAGGCCTGGCTTTTAAAGACGGTTATGGCAATAAAAATTCACTTACTGGACAGCAGAATACTCATAAAAGGGTATATACGAAGTAAAATATACTCAATCTGTTTCAAAATATAAGGCATTCACGCTTTACGAAAATTTGCTTTAACCACAAATATCTCTCATAACAATATGATAGAAAAAATTATAAAAATTATACCGTTGAAATCATCTTGAAAAATACTATAATAACAATATTTTTTTAAAAAAAAATTATCAGCATAAATTGAGAGTAATTAACGATCAAAGTTCGATCTCGAACATCGTGCATGCCTTATATTTTGAAACTGAGGGAGTACAGGAAAATTAAAAGATAATTGATTAATGCAAAATTACGACAATTTCAAAGAAAGACATAGGAGGGGGAAGGGAGAGAGACAGATGACAAGAAGACTGGGGGGTTGTTCTAGATAAACCACAAGAAACACCACTCCAATCAGCAAAAAAGAGACTAGGGGAGGACGAGGAGGGATGAGATAGTGGGAAAAATTATATTGAAAAGAGAGCTAATAAATGTTTGTAGATAGTCGTCCCATGCCCAAAATACAAGTGTGAACTAATTTGGCATGACACAATATAGAAAGTGTGTAAACCAAATCTGGATGCCGAGTGTATCTCTAAGGTGAAAAGTTACCTTGCTAAGATAATATCTTACTTCTTACAATAAGCATACATAGTGATACGATCTCACCCAAAACTTAATTTCCGGATGAAGGTGGATGCTTGAATTGGGAATATGGGATTGAAGAGCAACTCTAATCCTAAAGGAGTAAAATTGGCCAAACTCCACTCCACAAAATACATCTAAACATTTAAGAATGTAGCTGCTATATTGCAAAAAGTTTGAACTGCAAAAAAATAAGTAGTACTAGCTACTCGGAGTGTTAACAAGCCAAGCCTAGTCGTGAACTATTTATTTTTTTTACGACCATAAAAAGGGACAATACCCAATTCCACAAATTAGTCAGACAATACAACATAATTCAAGTTCAAATTTGTAAAATTGCTCAGAGCATAAAAGGAACGAACTTTAAGAATCAGATACAGATTTACCCAAAAGATTTGACCTTAAGGCTGCTCTTAATAAATTTAACAGAGATACATGTTACACTTCTGACCCTATTCTTGGTTACACTGATTATCCACTCCTTGATGAAAGAGCATCATGTTGTTTAGAGTTTACACTATCCATAGACATTCTACCTAAAATTCCATGCACATGCTCCTTACAGGCTTGCACAGAATATTGGTTCAGTTCGAACAATTTAATCTAGGAAAAATTGATTTTATCAATCCCAACTATGGGCGCCCTGATAAAAACAGTCCCAACTTCAATTTATTATTGTTCAGTCCCAACTTTTGGGGGTATTTTACAATAATGGTCCCAGCAGGTTTCTAACCTGCTGTAGCAGGTAAACTCTTCTTCTTCCTCTTTCCTCCCTCCTCTCTTCACTGCTCCCTCTCCTCCTCTTCTCCCCTGCCACCCAACCCCCTCCCCTGCTACCCAACCCCCTCCCCCGAAACACCAACAACCAGCTCCCTCCCCGCAGCCACCACCCCTCCCCCACCCCCCGAGTCCCCCCCAGCAACTGTCGCACCCTCCCCTTTCCCCACCCTCCGCAGCCCCTCTCCCTTCCCATGCAATTGCCGTAACACCCCCTCCCCTTCTTCTGCAACCGCCGACAACCCCCCCCTCCCCTCCCCTTCCCCGCAAACGTCGCTGCAACGGTGACGAGGCGGCGAAGCGACGAGGCGAACACCGAGAGGAGGCGACGACTCGACGAGGGCTGAGTGAGAGGAGATGAAGACCGACGACTGAGAAGAGCCGAAGAGGACTGTGCGCGAAGGGACGGGGAGGGGGGTTGCGCGAGTGGCGGGAAGGGGAGGGGTTGCGCGACTAGCGGGGAAGGGGAGGGGCGGTGCGACTGGCGGGAGGGGAGGGGGCTGGGTGTTGGGGCTATGGGGTTGTTGGGGGTGGTGGGTTAGGGGAGAGAGGGGGGTTAGAGCAAGGGAGGGGGAAGGGGAGGTGGGAAGGGGGGGTAGAGCAGGGAGGGGAGTGGAGGTGGCAAGGGAGGGGGAAGGGGAGGTGGGAAGGGGAGGTAACCTCTTAAACCGGTTACTGGTTAACCTGGACCATTATTGTAAAATACCCCCCAAAGTTGGGACTGAACAATAATAAATTGAAGTTGGGACTGTTTTTATCAGGGCGCCCATAGTTGGGACTGATAAAATCAATTTTTCCTTTAATCTATATGGAAAGTACAGCTTTATGTATCTTGCTCTGTGTGGACTAGGTTGATTGCTGTATTAGAGTATGTACATAATCCACTCAACGTTCTAATAATAATGCTTCGATGAGTACAACAATTTGTAATCATAGAATTATCTATCATTCAATTCAAGTTTGATCATTCAAATATCTAAACACAAACATAAAGATTCTACTACCTTTACTAAAGAGTCAAAACACATTTATGGGCAACTCAAACACATACTCACTGATGGGCTGGTGGCCGACTGAAACAGGCGAGGGGCAGGCCAGCGGGTCGCGCGGGGATGAGGGCTGGTCGCCGGCGTCGTGCGAGAAGGAGGAGCGGCGTTTAAGAGGGTTGGCTGCTGCTGGAATGTTGTGGGTATCGTTAGAATTTTTTGTAGGGGGTATCATGCATTGTAAAGATATCGGAGAACCAATTTGGATTTATGCCTGGAAGATCAACTATAGAGGCCATCCACCTCATAAGACAAACAATGGAACACTACCCTGATAGGAAGAAGGATCTACATATGGTTTTCATTGATTTGGAGAAGGCATATGATAGAGTACCAAGAGAAATACTTTGGTGGGCGTTGGCAAGGAAAGGTGTTCCACGTATCAACGATATGTATGAGGGGGTAACTACGAGTGTGCGGACTACGATGGGGAGGACATAAGAGTTTCCTATTACGATCGGAGTGCATCAAGGTTCGCACTTAGTCCTTTCTCTTTGCTCTAGTCATGGACGAAATAACGAGGTCAGTTCAAGATGATATACCATGGTGTATGATGTTTCGGATGATATTGTGTTGATTGATGAGACAAAGGAAGGTGTTGAGAATAAGTTGAAATTGTGGAGGCATACATTAGAAGCCCGTGGTTTTAGATTGAGCAGAAGTAAGACGGAGTATATGGAGTGAAGTTCAGTGGGGTTACAAGCAGCGAGGCGGGGGCGGTCACTTTGGATAGCAAAGTGGTTCAAGGATCGAACGTCTTCCGTTACCTAGGATCCATTCTCCAAAAGGATGGAGAACTGGATGGAGACGTGGCGCATAGAATTAACGCGGGTTGGTTAAAGTGGAAAAGTGCCACCGGATTCCTTTGTGATTCCGGCATTCCCCAAAGATTGAAGGGAAAGTTCTACCGCACTGCAATTAGGCCTGCTTTGTTATATGGCACCGAATGTTGGGCGGTGAAACAATGCCACGTTCATAAGATGAACGTGGCGGAGATGCGTATGTTGCGGTGGATGTTTGGCCACACAAGGAAGGACCGATTAAGAAATGAAGTGATCTGGGAAAAAGTTGGAGTTGCATCCATTGAAGAAAAGATGAGGGAGAATCGGTTAAGATGGTTTGGTCATGTGACAAGGAGATCAGGCGATGCACCGGTGAGAAGAATTGAAGAGTGGAGGAGTAATCAAATTGTAAAGGGTAGGGGAAGACCTAAGATGACTTGGCTGAGGGTAAATGAAAGTGATATGAGGTTAATTGGGATTGAGGAGAGCATGACGTTGGATAGAAGTGGGTGGAGGGGTAGTATCTATGTCGAGGAAGGGGTCTGATTACTGCATTTATTTGCTTTTCTCAATTGTGTTGGTATTAAAACTTTTTGTTGAAAACCTTTTCTAAACACTTTTTGGTGTAAACCTTGTTTTAAAACAAAAAAAAAAACTTGTATCACTCTTGACGATGCCATCTCCTCTGGTCACGATTCCAGTTGACGATTCATGTTAGCCGACCCCAATCACCTTGGGAATAAGGCTTAGTTGTTGTTGTTTGGTATCATGCATTGTGCTACTAGGAGCACAATGAGCGAGTGTTTGATTCATATGATTTTGGTATGAGGTATGGGTTTAGAGCAAAACCTATACCTAGTGTTTGTTTAATAATTTGATAGATTTAAAACTCATACCTCAAACCTATAAGGTATGGGGTTTAGAAAGCCAAGGGGGAGGTGGGTTTGGCTCATACCAATACTTCTAGGTATTAAATAGAAGAAAAAATGTCATTCCCAAATAAAACCAAACACATGGTATTAGGTATCAAGTTCCAAACCTATACCACATTGATTTCATTCCTAATTCCAAACCCATACCACTATATGAACCAAACGCCCCCTGAGAAGTGTGCTCTCATAATGTAAAATGGAATATTTACAAATACAAAAATGAACATTTTACTGTTGAAATGGAATATTATAAAAATTCACTTACAAAAACGAGCATTTTACTATTGAATTGGAATATTACAAGAATTTATTTATGAAAAAAAACATTTTAATGTTTTTTTTTTTTTGGAAATTAAGTCAGCTCAAGGGGCTAATCCCTACAAGGCTACTAGCCTATAGAAAACACCAACACATTGGCTGGTAAGGCATGCATAGCATGCTAAGGAAATACCCTACCCCAACATAATGCTGGGGGTAAGGATCGAACCTATGACCTCAGGGGCCAAGGAGGAGCGCTTTACCTACTTGAGCTAACTCCTATCCTTTTAAAAAACATTTTAATGTTGAAGTGGAACATTATCATAATCCAATTACGAAAAATGAACATTTTATTGTTAAAGAACATATTTCAGGGAAAATAGAACATATTTTTAGGTGGAAAGTAAGTTTTAAAAGAACATTTTTTAAAATAGAACATTTGTTTATCGAAAGTAGTTTAATTTTCACGAAAAATAGAACATAATTTTCTACTGAAAAAAGCTTAAAGCGAACTTTTGTTGAACTTGAACATTCGCTTAATGAAAATAAAACAATTTTTTACGAAAAATAGAACATATTTTTTTGTTGAAAAATATGCTTAAAATGAACATTTGTTGAAATAGAACATTTACTCATCGAAAATGAAACAAAGTTAATGGGTTCATGATGTACATCGTGCTCCTGGGAGCACAATACAATTTTCAGGTATCGTTAGAACTTAGAACTTAGACTTTTCCGTATTGCGCTAATTAGTTGGTGCACATGTTTATATGATGAGGAAGGTGCGTACTATGAACATCAAGCACTAGGTTATGACATAAATACGATTAGGGGTTAGAGGGGTAGATAATAGGTTAGTTTTTATTTTTATAGGAATATTTGCCAAAAAAAACCACATCGGAAAATGGGAATAGGTTTGATCTTGAAAAAAAATAAGTTTTTGGTTTGTTTTTGCAAAGAATGTTTTAAAAGGTTTTTTGCGCAAATTTTCTTAATTTTTTTTTGTTGTATTTTCGTTTTTTTTTTGTATATACACTTGTTTTAATAAAAATTATATAAATGTGTGGTTTACAGTGTAATTTCGGTTTACAAAAATCAAATCGAACAATTTGCTTAGAATATCAAAGCAACCCACAATTTTAAAACCGCAAACCAACTCAAATAAAAAAAGATTTGGGTTGTGGTTTGGTGCCGCACTCTAAACAACACTCCGCAAAGCAACTAGTGGCGTATCCAGAATTTTCAAATCGGGGGTATTGTGACTAATTAAATTTGGTCTCAACATTTAAAAAATATTCTACATTAAAGATATTACAATCCAAAGTTTTTGATCTAGGTATCATTTCCTATATCAAATACACAAATAAACTAATCACTATCTACGAAATAGTCCATATAAATCAAATTAATAACCAACAATCTATCCATCTTATAAATCAATACATTCAAACTAATTCATAAGTTGATTCAATTGGCCAATTCCTATATACTAGTTTTAGTTACTATGATATTACAATTGAAGACAAGCAAAACAAATCTAATTCATAAATTAGAAGCAAAATCAACATATTCAGCAACATAGAAAAAAATGTAGATTGTGTTTGATTCATTTTTAGCAAAGGAAAGAAAGAGAAGAGAAAGGAAAAAAAAATGTTTGGTATAAATTTTCTTTTTCTTCCCAAATTCCCCCATTTTTGGGAGGAAAGGAATGTGAAATTTTATTAAAGAGTTTTTCCATCCAATTCCTCCCATTTCCTTTCACTTAATATCTTTTTAATGAACCAAACATTGAAAAGTAACAAATTTCCTTCCACTTCCTTTTTTTTCCCATCAAATTCTTTCTACCAAACAAACTGGTAGACTTTCATATAATTGCACTAAGGTTGCTCTTGTTAAACAATTAGGCAACTAATCAACTTCATCGCAACAATTAGGCACACAAACTGACCTAATTTGACAATTCATCCATTCCTGATTCAACAATAATTATTAATAGCACATCCCAATATCACACAAAGTTGAAAGTTAAAATTGTTCAAAAACCATATGTAAAATCACTCAATCACAACAAAGATAATCAAATTACATGCATGTTTCCCCTCCAAAAAAAAAGTTAACTTACCGCAATCCGGCGACCGGCAGCGGCAGTTCCGAGCTCCGGCGTTTCTAACCAGCAGCCAGCAGCGCAGCAGTAGGGGCGGGGCAGATTTTTTCTTAGGAGTGAGGACTGAGAATTGGGAGATAGAGAAAGTGAGAAAGTCTGCAGTTTTGCTTTCCTTTTGACTGTCTCTAACTCACGCACGCGAAAACACACATGTAAAACTGTTTTGAATTGGGCAAAACTTGTCACTCGAGAGTTTCGACTAATCCAAAAGCTCCAGATTTATTTTTCTCACTATACTCGAGTCCAAATTTGCTCATTGGTCGGGCCGGGTCGAACCTAAATTCGGGCCGAATTTTTGTATCCAAAACCCGTTATTTCAAGCCTAAATTAGCAGACTTTTGTGGATCAAAACGGGCCGGGTCAAAAATAAACTAAAAAAAACCAAAAAAATATGGGCAGTGCCAAAAAATTCTGCCCAAAACCCGGCCCAAAAACGGGCTGGACCGGGCCAAAATGATCACCTCTAAAATAACTCGACAAACTCCAGTCACCCAAATTGTGTATTCTGATTTCTTGTAATATTTGAAGCTGTCGATTGTTTTGTTCAATAGAAAGTTGAAACAACTACAAAGGGTGAGTTTAAGATTAGTGATCATCGTAAAAATGGATTCAGCAGGAAGATGGGTGTTAAAAGAAGATGATTTGTTAGCATGTTGTGGGAGTACCAAATTTGCCAAACAAATGGCAGCCATTTCTCCTTTTACTGATCTTCATCATGCTGTTCAAGCTGCTAAAGACATCTGGTTTAACAAGGTCAAATCTTTTTTTTTTTTACCCCAATTATATTTTCTCTAAATATCAGTTAAATAAGTAAAATCTCATTATTAAATTAACAATTTTTGTGGGTTTTGTTGTTATGAAATGTTGTAGGTTGATGTTAATGGATGGCTTGAAGCTTTCTCAGCTCATCCTCAAATTGGCCAATCTCCTTCTTCCTCAATTACTACTGATACTAGTGCCCAGTTCAGTTTCTCTCTCTAACTTCTTTACTCTTTTTGTTTTTGTTGCGTGTATTTGGGTTGATTTAATTGAAAGAGTTGTTGAGGTAAATGGGAAATTCAATGATGGATATGAAGGTTTTTTTTGCTCATAATGTTATTTGGGTTGTGTATTGAACAACAAATATTGTATATTATTAGATTATGAATGTTTGAGTATATAGAATCACTAACGGTGTATGTGAAAACCAAGGTATTACCATCATTTTATTAGCTATTGCAGTGTAACGTAGTTCGCTGCATAATTTGCTTTTTCCAGTTTGCAGTTCGCCCAAAATGAGCCAAAAATAGGCCATAACTGACCATAATTCGCTTTTTTGGATAGCAATTCGCCGGGAGATTAGGGAATTGTGTTACACTGAGCTGTAGTAAGATTTTATTTTTTTGAAAGAGAAATTTCATTAATTGAAAGCCAAACGGCATCTACAATAGATATTAAAGAAAAACAAGATACAATTAAACAAGATTAAATCGAATTCGTCTTCGAAAAAACTATAATGAACCAAATCGAGCAATACAGCGCAGCCTCCTTGTATTTGCTGAATCAAACGAGCTGTAGTAAGATGGTGGTATATTAGTTTCGATATAAAACATCTACTTGTCATGCAACATTTGTGAATTAATATAGAACAACATAATCACTAATGTTGATCTTTTTATAAAGTTTTTGTTATTATTCTCATTTACAGATGCTTTTGATGGTGTTGAAGAAATGTTGCTAGAAAATAATACAGACCTGTCATTAGGAACATTTATAAGAATTCAATTTGGCCTTGTTAGGAAAGTTAATACTTTTTCTTTTCTTTTCTGATTTTTAGTTAATTCCCTGTAAAATTCACTAAATCCCCAAGATTTAGTAGATTGTGTCATGATCTTGTCCTGCGTGTGAGATAAACTTTCACATCGAACTATCGAAGGGACTGATGGCCTCTAATATGACCAATTCATGGCTGCTCTCTCATTTTTTCATACTGATGAAGCTAATGTGTGCTAGGATTCAGATTAAAAGATCGATTTGGCATAATTTTGCGATGTTTTTTTTCCTTACCATCATGTTCACTCGGATTTCTGAGGCTTTTTTGGATTACAGCCTTTTGTTTTCTCTTTATGCAACGTCCTTGAATAATTTTGGAAAATAACTTGGCAGGTGGAGCAAGGGAGAGCAGTCAACTGCTATAGCAACAGCTACTTCCACGACATTACAGGTTCATATATGGACTCTAATTTTTTTGATTAATGACAACTATTTTATTGAAGTTGATGATGTAGTTAGCTCGCTTATGATACATACTTAGTGGATTCGTCGGTCTGTATGAGAGAGGACTATATACTTGATCATTCGTGCTACAACAATATGACCATTCTGTCAAAGTTCTTACCCCTCGCCCTTCTGTAACATGATCTTACATCTGCTGAAGTTGCGAGCATGTCAACCAGATTTAGTATGAGCAAAGAATAGGTGGACAGAAGCGCCGTTGTTTTCACCTATTTGCTGTAATTGTGTTGTGCAGGAACTGACTGAGTGGAATGCCAAGTATAAGCAAAAGTTTGGTTTTGTCTTTCTTATTTGCGCATCTGGGAGGAGTACTGCAGAAATTCTGGTGGAATTAAAGGTGAAATTACAAAGAATTTTGTATAAGAAGAAGCCTTCTTTACAGCTATTTTACTAATATGAATGCTATTAAACAGTTATGGATTTTAGAAAAATAAAGGATGACTTTGGACCTTTATGATGAATGACAACATTTTAATGTCCCTGAAAATCTATTGTCTATCTAAGGACATTTACAACTATAGCATGTACATGATATCGTTACTCTATTGTTAGGGAAGATAAACCTTAATTGGCTGCCTGCCTCCTGATTACTAGCGTTAGATTAGTTAACCTCCCACTAAAAATAGCCCTTGCCCAAGCTTCGGAGTTTCTATTTTGGACATTGTAGATTACAGTTCTTGTAAAGTGGGTTCATTTCTTATAAACATTGTAAAGAAGCATGTTTTTTGACTTTTGTGAGGGAGGTTTGAGCAATATCTATGGAAGATTGGGTGGGGGTGGGAGAGCAACAATTGAAAGTGGGAGAGAAAAATTCATGAATAATATTATTGAGAGTTTTATGTATTCTGGAAACTGGAAAACTTGAATTATTCTTCAATTACTGAATTTACAGATTTTCAATCTTACCTTCTTCTTCCTTTAGTTGTCATGTTGAATTATTGATTTCATCATATTTCTAACTGGATTCTATTCCGAAGATCTGATCTCAGAGCTTGTTTACACTAGGTTTTTCAAATATTAAAAGACTTCTGTGCTACTTTTTTATAAAAAAAATTGGAAGGTTATTCCAATAAAAGCTTGGAATTGAACCAAAACTATGGTTCAAAGTTTCTCCTTTACATAGATTCTTCTCGATCGAGAAAGGAACCTTTAAACAGTCTTTCTTTTGTGATACAACAGACATACAAGTATGCTGAGATGTTTTGTTCTTCAACTGATTTATTTATGGCTTTTTTTCAAGACCATAATACCTGTCTAAGTAGTTTGCCTGTTGAAATGGTAAAATTTTTAAAGTGGAGACTTACATACAGGCATATACATACTAAGAGCTTGAGATGATTGAGAATTTTGGAACTCAGATGAAGTGCTGTAAAATTGAAATGTTAGAACTTGGAAGTCGATTGCACAGCATCAGAATTTGGCTATTGACTGATGTTTTGCATGAGCATCTATTCTTCTGTAACATGTGTCTATATAAACTGTAAGACTATAGTTTTCATCTTCAAAACCTTGGTTATTGCAAAATGGGCCAAAGTATCTGAATAAACTTTAAGCTTTTTAGAGGACACTTTCCATTGTTTACGATGGCACTTGTGAGCATATATTTTGTTCACAATAAGCTGATGTCCTTGTTTTCTGATTTGCAGAGACGCTACCCAAACAGGCCTGTAATTGAGTTTGAAACAGCAGCTCAGGAACAGATGAAAATAACTGAATTACGTCTTGCCAAACTCTTTTCAGCAAATTCAAGTACTGCTGCTGCTATTGGAGATCAACCTGCATCTGTCGCCATGAAAGCCCATGGTAATATGTTTTCTGAAATGCTTCTATTGTTAGATTTAGTTACTTGTAAAAAGTTGGTTTACTTGCCAACATGGCTTAACTCTTTTCCTGATGTTGTGATGCAACTTCTTCCACTCTAATACCATTTTGGTGCATCCTCAAACACACCAACACATCTCTAAAAGAAAGAATGGAAGTAACAAAGACTCGAGAAAAGGGAGAGAGGGAGAAAGACTCAGTAAATCAGCATTAAGACCTGTAGCATAAAAGCACTTTCATAAGCTCAAGGGGTTCAAAAGATGGATCACTTTGAAAGTGAGGATGAACTACAAAAATTGAAACTTGAAGAATATTAAAGATCTGAGTCAAAAAGAAATTAAAACAAAGGATGAGTACTTATTTGAAGGAAGATCCTTGAGACTCAAATATAAGTAGGATTAGAATTGATTGGGTAAGCTTCACCACTAATTATACCTAATCTGTTGGGTCTCTCTTAGATAGAAATTCCATAGTCAAGATTCGTGATCATGCTCGACTCCCTTCTCAAGTGCAACCCTAAAGTACACATGATACAAAGAAAATCAATATTGAGAATGGCACTTGCAATGTGTTTAAATTCAGGCTTCCAATCTTCCATTTATGATACTTGAGCTATACTTAATAGAGCATTTACAAGCCGACACAAAATTTTCTTGCATTACAAGGTGGAGATTCACTTCAAAACTTGAATACTTTATATCATTCTCATAATGCATCATTTGAAGGTGATGATGATGACGAAGAACAAATAGAGGAAAATGATGGTGCTGCCCTACTAGTCGAAAAAGAGTTGAGCAAAAAATACTGGTCACAGGCTGAAGATGAGGTTCTTGTGAGAGCTTGGCTACAAGTTAGTCAAGACGAATTATTTAATGCTAAAAAAAAAGGTTTCCAATTTTGGAGTAGAGTTACTCATATGTTTGAGCAAGTGAGATGTTATAGAGAAAGATGTTGGGCAGAAAAAGTAGAAGGGATGAGGGTGTCTGATAGATTAAATGTGAGAACTCTTGAGCCCTTAAGATGTCGTTGGAATAGGATAAATATAAGTGTATCCAAATTTGTTGAGGCATATTCTCAAGCTGAGGCAGGGAGGAAAAGTTGGGAGTGCAATGACGATGTCATGAAGACAGCGTATGCCATCTATAAGAATGATGATAAGAGTCACAGAGATTTCCGAGACAAACATTGTTGGGATATTTTAAGTTTAACCAAACAATGGAAGCCCATTGGTAAAACTATTAAGAGGTGCAAGAAGAGAACAATCGAAGAAAGTGGTTCAAAGAGGAATAGAATCACCGAATCTGGCGACTTCTCCACTTCCACTGACCTAAATACACCAACTAGTGATGACATGGGGTGTTTGGGCCAACCTCCAAGCGATGGATCCAGTAAGATTAAAGGGAAGGGAAAAGATATGGACATGCCATCAGATGCCTTTCAACAATGGTTGGATTCCATTGAGAAAATGAATTTGATGAGGGCAAGTGAAATTACTAGGATGAAGTATGATAAAGATGTCGAGGTTGAAAAGCAAAAAGTTGAAAGCGAAGGGTTTCAATTAGCCAGAGAGAAAGAAGCAAGGAAACACAGGAAGATTAATTTGGAATTGTTTAAAGTACTTTCCTCAAAGGAGTACTTAATGAAAGAAGAACAAGAGTTGAAGAATAATTTAGTGAAGGTTCTTTTCCCATGATATATAGTTTGTTAATTTTTTTTTTAACTAAAGGATTGTTTTAATCCGTAACTCTGTATAATCTATTGTATTTACGCATTTAAAGCTTAGAGTTTGTGTTTGTTTAGAATTTTAATTATATGTTCAAAATTTGAATTATCTTATATGCAATCTTTGCAATTATTGCATAACCCTTGTGTGAATATTGGAAAATCATGTGATGATGTGATCAATGCATTTGTGTATCAGTCATGTTACAAACTGTTTTCTGTTTTGACCAAGAAGCTTAACCAAGTACAAAGCCTTTAATGCTTATATATGTGCTATTTAACTTGTAGAAGATCGCCTGAACATGATCAATGCACATCTCATCTCTGCAAATGTCACTCCTGGGGAGAGTAAATCTCAAGTTCCAAAGAGGAACCGGCCACCCATTACCACTCATGTACTTGATATGGCACGTGGTCTTCCCGGGGCAGGAATTGATGTGCAGTTGGAGACATGGAGGGGTCCAGAGCCTTGCCCTCAGTTTCCTGGTTCAGATTCAAGTTGTTGGACTCTTGTGGGATCTGGTAAGACAGATAATGATGGTAGAAGTAATCCATTGATGAACATTGTTGATGCAGTAAGTCCAGGAATATACAGAATCAGTTTCAACACGGGTAAGTATAATCCCTCGTGTTTTTTCCCGTTCGTCTCTATAGTGTTTCAGATCACAGAGTCTCAGAAGTTTGAGCATTTTCATGTGCCTCTGCTGCTAGCTCCTTTCGGGTTCTCAACTTATCGTGGAAGCTAGAAAATTTGTGTAAATTTTCCTCAAGGGATTTAGGGAACTTCTGAAAGCTGTAATCGTTAAGAGTGAAGGCTTTTTTTGCCCCTTCAATTCTGCTAATAATGTTTTACTATTTCGTATCAATTGGGACAGAGTTGCTACATGTTGTTAATGTTGGTTGGTGTATGCCGAAATGAAAGCTTTTGTTGTGCAGTGTTTTTGGTATGTGGAGATGTACTGATGGAAGCAGAACCAAGTGGACATTATTTTGTTTTTGCAAGAATTCATTGGGTTAAATAACCGTTCTGATAGATTTTGGCAATTTGGTAGTCGTACATTAAAGGAAAAGGGGAAGGGAAAAGGAATGGTTCTTTTTTTCTCTTTGTTAGAATTTGGTTCAATATTTTTTTATCGTTTCCTTTCTCCGCATAGGGTATGCTTGGATTGAAAGTAATATAGCAAGGAAGAAATGGAAGAGGAATTAGAAGAGATGATGTAATGAGGAAGACATGAAAAGGGAACTAGAACCGTCAGTGTGAAGATAATATTATCGAGATTATAGATCATTGTTAGGTATTCTTTTTTCCTCCTAATACGTTCTCCATCTTATTCTCATCTCATCTCATCTATTACCCCTTCCACCCACCTTAATTCTATCGACTTTCTTTCTTGTTACCTTTCTGATGCGTTACCTTCAATCTAAACATGTTCTTATGATAAATAAGGTTATTCTTATCCTTATAACTACCGTCGTTCATCGACCCCATATACTTGTCACTGCCGGCACCACCCATGTCCCACCCTTACAATGCATCAACATTATCAGCCTGAGTATTCCAGCACCATTGCTACCTTCGTCGAACTTACAGCCTAGAACATCTCTTGTCCTTAGCAGCTCCACATTTCCATCCATGACCGTTCATAAACCCATTTGTAGAAATATCAAATATGGATTTCAATGCAAGATTTCACAAATTAGTTGGCATCCGTGACATTACAAAATAATCTTTAAATTTTTACTAATATATTGCTAGAGTTATCAATGTTTTAGTAGTTGTGTCATTGTGTGGGTTGGTTTCACCATTAGGCAACGGATGGTGCTACATCCAGCACTAAAAACTCAACAAAAGTTACCTAAGCAATCTTAGAAGTTTTTTCTATATAAATAGTCAGAAAAAGGTTTTATCATAAACTATCTAATGAAGTTATGGGGAAAAAAATATCATAATTTGGGAAATTCTACATATTTGCCTCCCATTTTCAATTTTTCTATTTGGTAATCGGCCAAAAAAAGATTATACCAAGTCACATCCTACTTTAAGCAATTATACTTGACGACCCTAATCCACTTAAATCCTGACTAACCAGTTCAATTAAAGGTGGTTATTTAGTGACCCAACTTAAATTCCTTCTATAATTTCACCTTAATTAGTCTTTTATCCTCATTAATTCCATTTCCAACTATTTTCTTGTGATTGCTTACATACATTTCCAAAGCCCTCATTTGCTCTATTCTTAGCTGCCTAAAAAATCAGAAACCACCTTTCTTTCTTTTTTACTTGTCTTTCCCATTTTCTAGAGTTTAGTTGAACCCTTATTAGCATAAGAGAAGTAGGTTATTTCTTGCATGTCATATTTCTTATGCACACCTCAAGCCTCAAGGTATTAAATTGAATTAAAAGCTTTGATCTTTAGTGCCCATTTCAGTTTTTTAGATTATAAAATGTTGTGTGTTATAATTCATTATAACTTGAGATAGAGAAACAGAGTGAAAGTGACGGAGATTTTACCCTCAAGATCAAGTCTTTTTGCTGTATCTATTACTCCCATTTTAGCTTTTGTTTTAGAATAATTAATTGGGTGCAAAGAAATTGGAGAAAAGGGTGAATTAATTGCAGAATGGTCACTTTATTTTATCATGGGTCTGAGTTGAATTGCACTGAGAATAGTGAGAGCAATGATGAGTTGATTGATGGTAGTTTATCTGAGAGTGATGATGATCTGAAATGGAGTGATTGTGATGAGAAACTACGTTGTTTGTTTGATCAAGTTCTTATGGTTTTCTTGAGGGGTGTGTATGCCAAGAATGGGAGTAGGTCAATGCCTGCATGGTTGGGAACGGTCGAACTGTGGGGAATTGGGGATTGGTTGCTGAAAGTTTTGGGTTTGATTGTACATAATGTGTATCTCTTAATTCACCTTTAATTGGGTGGTTAAACGTGGATTAGGATCACTAAGTATAATTGCTTAAAGTATGATATCACATGGTATAATTTTTTTTTGACATGTCACCAAATAGAAAAATTGAAAGTAGGACGTCACCATGTAGAATTTCCCAAAAATATTTTTTTTTTGTCAATAAGTACATTTATACTCCCTCGAGAGCACTCATGGTACACCCGGGTGTACCATGAGCATGGTACACCCAGGTATTTTTGTAATAAACTACAACTTCAGGGGCACATTTGTAATTTCGCGACCCTTTCTCCTCTTCCTCCTCCGCATGGCGCATGCTTTCACTGTCATTTTTCCCGGCGATGTTGCCAGGCCTGCCGCTGCTCATTTCCGGCGGGGTGTGCGACGACGGCGGTGACCGTTCAAGTCTTCGTCATTTTTGTTGTCGTCGTTGTTTCAGGGCTCATTTCTCTCAATTCTTTCTCTCTCTTCTTTCTCGCCGGAAACATATAAATCATAACTTCCACGATCTGAAATTCGCGAGATGATGATGATGAGGCGACTGAAAGTCGACAGATCTGAAATTCGCGAAACAAAAAGAAACGAGTTGAAATTCGTCGATTTGTTCAATTTCTCATTGTTGCTCATTTGTTCTGTTCTTGTTTTTTTGCTCATTGTTGTTCATTTGTTCAATTGATCTGTTGTTGTTCTGTTGTTGTTGTTGTTGTTGTTGTTGTTGTTGTTGTTCTCTTGTTGTTGTTTCAATAGTTTTTTCTCACCTCCTTCCTTCCAAACACAACAATGGAGATCTATTCGCGAAAAAAAAAGAAATTTCCAGATCTGAAATTGAGGAAGAAGATGATGAGCAAATGATAAAGTTTGGGTAAAAGTGTGCTCATTTTCTTAAATGAGTAGAAATGCTTGTTCATTTTGCTCATTTGCTCATTTTACTCATTTGCTTATTTACTCATTTGCTCATTTGCTAATTTTACTCATTTGCTGAAAATAGCCTTGGGTGTACCATGAGCATGGTACACCCAGGTCTACTATAAAGATTCTCATACTCCCTCCGATCTTTATTAGTTTGCCCGTTTCTTTTGCACAAAGTTTTAGGAGAAACAATGTTGTGAGACATAGAAAGAAAGAGAAACTATTATTTTATGTTAAAGTTGAATGTTAGGAAACAAGGTGTTGTAGCTAGTTTGATTAATGCGGAACAAAATCAATGAAATAATAAGCATGAGAAAACAATAAAGAAGAAGAACAAAAGAACACGAGGATTTACGTGGTTCAGTCAAAATAGACCTACGTCCAGAGGTGAGGGATTCAAGCTTCTTTACTATAATGGAAAAACTACAGAGAATAATACAAGGAGTCCTGAATTCTAGGGGCTGAAAGTGTTCATAAGTTGTGTATAGGAATCCCGTACAAATCCTAAAAGATAAACAAATTCGGAATTGGTCAAAACCGCGTAAAAGCGTAGCCACCCAATCAAGTCGGGCGACATCCGCCCAATCGGGCTGTCAATTTCCTCACACTTCTGACATTGCGTTCCTGATCGGGCGGTGTTCGCCTAGTCGTAATTCCCGACAAACGCCTAATCGGACGGGCCTGCGAAAATAGATTTTGACGAGTTCAAGGCACCAAACTTAACATTGAATGTATGTGTGATGGAAAGTTACTGGTCTCATTCCAAAAATGGAAACAAAAGAAATGGGTAAACTAATAAGGCGACGTTCCAAAAAGTAATATGGGTAAACTAATAAAGATCGGGAGAAGTACTACTTTATGCCGAAAAGTGGAGGTTGACCAATGGCCAATTCTTCGATGACCCCCCACGTACAACTCATATGACTTCAGAAAAAAAACCACATTTTCACCCTTTTCCTTCCTCTTTCTTACTGAGATTCTCGCAAATTGGGATTACTTCTGAAAAATTAGAAAGGAAGGAAAAAAAAGAGATTTCAATGAGATGAGAGGGAAAGAAGAGAATAAATAAAGAAAATGGTGGTTTTTAAAGTCATGTAACATGGGCACAGGGAGAGGATCAACGCGGGAAAGATGGTCAATTCCTTACATTCGCACATAAGATAGTACTCAATTCACAACCTAAAACATTTTGTTAGGTAGTTTTTAACAATTTTTTTTTTCATTAGTTTTTTTAACAAAAAGTTGATTTTATTAGATAATTTTTAACAAAATTACCTAGAAAAACTAATTATACAACAATCCTTTGATTTCTGTCAATTCTTTCAGTTGCTTTAAAAAAAATTCGTCTTAAATTAAGACCTTACCATTCAAATATTAAATTCAGATACCTTACTTGTGTGAGATTCTGATAAATACTATAGGATTCGCACTTACTTTAATCACTTTGAAGCATATGGTACATTCAGTAAGATAAAGATAAGCGATAGATATGATCAGTGGGATTAAGGCTCTAATATAATTGTTGTTGTTGTTGTCGTCGTCGTCAACATTAATTAAGACCACTAATTACAAAATAAATTCTACAATAATACTTCGTCATAGCAAATGGACAATTTATAGTTGATGAAGTAATGAAATAACCACTCTTGCTTTTAGTTGATAACAAGTTGGGGTTCCATTAACAGTATAATTATTTAGTTGTCTCTTTATCTATTCTTTTAGTTATATTTTTTCCTCATGTCCCGTGGCTAAAAATTATAAAATGAATCAACATCGGTAGAGATATCCAAAAGGAATATTATCAGTAATATTCTTGTAAGAGGAGAAGTAGCGTTGATTTAATTATATTATTAGGCCGGGGCTATGCCCCGGGTAAGAAAAAAATCATTTATTAATATAATACTTTATGATGGTAAGTTAGTAACACTAAATACAACTTAGCCTAGTGGTTAAAACTTTGATATATGTACTTGAGGTCTTGGGATCAAACCCTATACTATGCAATTTCTTAATTTTTTTATTGTACATGGATTACATGAACTAAAACTCTCTAGGGAGAGCGCCACGTGGCACCGTTTCTTGTTTTCGCACGCCTTTTAATATATTTGTATAGATTTTTTGTTTAAGGAGAAATTTTGACAAGTTCGTAGTGTTGATGGACCGTTATCTAGCAGTCGAGTGGATTAGTATATATATATATATAAATATATAGAGAGAGAGGGTTTTTTTTTTATACGGAAAGAAAACTAGGACAAGAATCTGATCGGGAGGCCAACCTAAAACATCTTTACGGATGATAAGAGAAAAATCAAGACAAAAAGGAGGAAACTGATACAGTAAATTAGGAACCCGTTGACCCTTGTGAGCCATGAAATCCGCTGCTCGATTTGCTTTCTTGAAACACTGAGCAATAGACACGCTGCTGAACTTAGCGAGATCCAAACCTATTACATCAACAATCAAAGCGTTAATAGCCTAAGGAGGTTTCCAAATTTTTTGAATCGAACTGATAACATTAATTTTATCTCCTTCAATACAAACATTAATTAAATTGAAAGATAAGGCTACTTTAACAGCTTTTATAAGGCCTCAAACTTCAGCTTGAATAATAGAACAATCAGAAGGCAAAGAGTTACAACCAGAAACCACAACCTCACCCTTATGGTCTCTAATAACAAAAACACATGCCGCACTACCATCTTGATACCTAGAACCATCAAAATTTATTTTAACAAAATTCAAAGGCGGAGGCCGCCAACCCAACGAACGCCATGCTTTCGAAAAAACGACTGAGGAACCCACTTTCTTGACAGGGGTTAACAACTCATCAACAGCTTTGCAATGAGACCAATAATCATTAGAAAAAGTTGTAACCAAGTACTAACTTTTCTAATCGAGTAGGAGTCATTAGAAAAAATGATTATATTTCTAGCAAACTAGATAAACCACCACACCATGGCTAGATCACTAGTCTTTTTAGCACCTAATCTCTCATGGCAAATACTCAGATTTTCCCTAAATGAATCTAGGTTAGCCTCTTCTGGAATCTGAGGCCACCCACTATCCAAACCTAGTTGATTAAAGACATCCACTGTGAATTGACAATTAAAAAATAAATGATTGGCATTTTCACGAAAACACCCACACAATTCACATTGTTGGGGAGTAAAGATTTTAACTTGTTCTAAACGTTCCTTGGTAGGGAGACCAGTGTTGCCGGCTTTCCACAAAAAGTTTTTAATTTTAAGAGGGAAGTTATACGTCCATATCCAGTTGTACTAAACTTTTTCTTGCCTGCAGGCTTGAAAGTCAAGAAGAAACCTAGCTCCTGATTTAACTGAATATTCTCCGTCCGGAGCAGGCCCCCAAAAAACCTCGTCATCTATGTCATGGGAGGGAATGAAAAACTTACTAATAAGTGAGCAAATATGGTTAGGAAGAACAGAAGAAAGCAAATCTAACTGTCATTTTTTATCATGTAAAATGAAATCACTAACTTTAAAATTGTTGTTCACAATTGGGTTTTGAATTATTTTTATTAGAGGGTAGGGCAAAACCCAATTATTATCATGCCAGAAATTAATCTTCAGACCATGTCCTACTTGCCATCTAAGTCCGACTTTGAAAACGAGTTTTAGAGACATCAATTTCTTCCATTATTGCCAAGAGAAGTTTTGGGAAACATTATAGTGAACAAAGTCTTTATTCTTACAATACTTATTCTTAGCTAGGATAGTGAGAGAGAGGGGCATGATCTGTTGAAAACCAATATTAAGATGAAAACTGATAAAAACTTGCTCATTTTATAGATTTTTTTTGCCCATTTTACAAACTTTTGCTCATTTTTAAAATTCTAGCTTGCTCATTTTACAAATTTGTGCTTATTTTACAAATTCTTGCTCATTTTACAATTTTTTGCTCATTTTATGTTTTTGTTCATTTTAAGAAATTTTTGCTCGGTTTACGTAATTTTTGCTCATTTTACGCTTTCTTGCTCTTTTTTTTGTTGATTTTTTTACGAAACTTCTGCTCATTACAATCCCTCGAGTTATCAACTCTTTTTTTCGCAATTCTCTCTTCTAATAAACAATTCCAATCCAAATGAAAACACTAATCTAAGCCAAATAGAAGAGAGATAAAATTAAAATTATACTAGAACAAGTGACGGTTGGTAGATAATCTCCAATTACATAAAATTTTGCGCTACAAAAGAGCTAAATCTTCAAATTTTCGTGAAAATATGTTCAAAGTAGTCTGCTCATAGCAAAAAAATCATTACCAAAATGGCAGATTCGAAGGATCGAAAGTAGCTCAAAATTTATTGACATGGTTCTCTCAAGCGCCCTGAGATCTTTTGTTTTCAGTTTTTAGCCCTGAGAAAAGAGTGTGATTTTTACCCAAAAAATGCAGCATTAATATTGGTCGGCCACGCGATCAAAAATCAAAGGTGTCCCGAAGTGACGGGGTCATTTTGCCGAGTTCCTTCGACATGGTTCTCTCAAGCGCCCTGGGATCTTTTGTTTTCAGTTTTTAGCCTAAGAGTGGTTTTCACAAGATCCTATTCTCTCTCTCTCTCTCTCTCTCTCTCTCTCTATATATATATATATATATATATATATATATATATATATATATTGAGAATCCTCTTATGGTGAGCATCGTGAAAACCACTTAAAATGAGCAAAAAGTTTATAAAATGAACAAAACAAAAGGGAAAAAAATGATCAAAAGCATAAAATGAGTAGAAAATATTAGATTATGAAAAACGTATAATAAGCAAAAATGTAAAATGGAGAAAAACGTAAAATGAGCATAAAAAAGTTAAATGAGAAAAAACGTAAAATGAGCCATACGTAAAATGGGCAAAAAAGTTGGGAAACGAGCATAAAAATGTTAAATGAGAAAAAATATAAAAGAAGTAAAACATAACAATATGAAAAAAAATGAGTGGTTCTCACGGTTCTCACCATAAGGGTGAGTTCATGTGAGAATGAATACTTACATGAGAAATGAAAATAGATTTATAGCCCTATAACTCTAATAAACAAGTGATGTAGCTCTAATAAAAAAATGATGTAACTCCAAAAAAAAAATTAGAAATTTGTGTTTTTCTTTTTCCTTATGAATAAATAGTCAAAGATAATCATAATATATAATATGTAAATGATGTGTGTTGGGGTCTTAATTAATATCGACCCAATCCCGTTGTGGATAACTAAAACTCTAAAAGGCCATTGTAAAGCAATTCAGGTACGACAATAAAGGGAAAGCGGAAGTAAAGCCACTTAGACCTACACTCCATTATCAAATGAAAGTTCACTTTATGTAAGCGAAACAAATACATAAATTTGGCAATTCTCTTCACTCTCTTGCTTTGCAGTGCTCATCCGGCTGAATTATCATCATACAGGGTTCGTCCGGAAACCACCAGGTTAGTATTCTTGTTTTGTAGGTGACGATCCATTTGAAAATTCAATCCAACATTCGCTATTCTCATACCCAACTAGTAATAAAGTCCGAGTTGCTACTTCCATTCACATTCCTATTTTTAGCCGGATATGACAAAACAAATATTATAACTCACAAAGAACATAGGAAATATCAAATATATATTATAACTCACAAAGAACATAGAAAATATACGAATAATATATATTTGCTTTTCGCGGGGTCTCAACATTTTAGGGGTTCAGTTGGCCGGGTCTCTCATGTAGATAATCTGTTGCTCTTATAATAAAAGATGTGGATCTCTGATAAGTGATGTGAGAAGATAAACACGCCTAAGGTCCAAGTGTCCAAGAAATGAATAAGAGAACGAATGAAGTAGTAACTAGTAAGTAAAGTAGTACATCCCCCCAAAGCTTGGATTACCTGAATATATTATAGTTCATCAAACTTAAAAAAACCTGCAATTGAAGCTATAATGCCAAGGACACTAACCTAATGTTTTGGAAGCTAGCTTTTTTGCAACTTTAAGTTATAAAAGTTGTGATAAAAGTTGTGAGTTTGTGACATACTCAATATTGTCATTTATCATTCTTTTGTTGGGAATGGGATACCTATAAAGGCTAAGTTGGAAAGTAACTCCATTTGCCGACTCAATATCGTTGATTTGTCATTTTCTTTCCAAGTCTCGCGAGACTAACTTTACTCTATATTCCATCCATTTTAAAATAGTTACGACATATGATATTTGTTCACTATTTATGAACTAACTTTGACAAGTCTTTGATATCTCTAATCGCGTATAAAGTAAATATTTTGTGTTGATGAAAAAAAATAATTATTTTAATGTTGTAATTGTTCGGTATTTGTTCCTTTGTAAATCCTACTCTATACTTTGTTTCAGCACTAACTTTTTTTTCACGTGTTTAAGGTCTGTTCTCTTTATTTGTATTTTTGCTTTTTTCAAAAGAAAAATAAGAAGTAAAAATATTAAGAGAATTCTAGAAAGAATGAGAAATTTTCAGAAAAGTACGAAAATTAGAGAAAAAAATAAGAAAAAGTTTAGAAGAGAATGCATGAAAAGTTAAAAAAGTTCAGAGAGAATAAGAAAAATTCTAAAAAAAAAAAGAAAAGTTTTGAAAAGTTCATAAAAGTTTAGAGAAAATAAAAATATATCGGAAAAAAATAAGGTGAAAAGAATAAACCCTTAACCAATAAAATCCAATTTTCTCACCAAAACTAAATTACCACTAGTCCACTACTAGCAGTGTAGCACACTACCACTCCAACGATTATCTTCTCTACGATAAGTCTTTCATGCGTCAAATGTCACCCATTACAACGTTTCAAGAAAAACAAAAAGAAAAACAAACAAAATTCTTCGTTCTTTCTCCTCTCTATTGCTCTATCTTCATTACCTTCTTGTTTTGGTTTGTTGCATAGGTCGCATAAGTTCACAAAGGTTTGCGAAAGTGGGTGTGTGACTTGTGAGGGTATATGAGTAATGAGGGCATTGGGCTTGGGTCGGGTGCTTGCCAATTGGCAGCAACAGGTGAAGTCGTAGTTGAAAATTAAAGAATAAATTATCAGTTATTTTATCAGTTCTAACACCTTATTAATTTCAACTTTCACGTGACTGAGTTTGAAACATTATAGTTATCACTTTGTTAATTTCCGCCATTTTAAAGCTCCTGAAATTTTATTTTGGCTACTTGCCGAACATTCATAAACATTCACAACCCTTAAAGTAATTAGCACCTAACATAATGTCGTACGTGTTTTTCTTATTTTTTCTCTCTCCCCTCTCTCCTCTCTACTTTCAAAAACACTAGCCTCCATTGTTGATTTTTAAAGGGGCTTCCATCGGTTATTACCGTTGGAAAGCCCCCACCTTTGTTTTTTTTTATTTGTTTTTAGGTTTCCAATAACGATTTCTCCTCGAAAGAAAGGGTTTTCGATCTCGTTCGTAAGAAAAGGTTTTTCGATCTCCTTCGAAAGACAAGGTTTTTCGACCTCCTTCGAAAGACGGGTTTTTCTCCTCTTTTAGAGGGGGAATTTCTACAGGTTACAATCCGGGATACTAGATCTAATGGATTGCCGTGAAATTATTTTGTTGGTGAAGAATTATGCGGTGTTGGAGTTTAAGATTTAGTCATTGTTGTTAGGTTGTTAAGAGTTTACTAATATTGTTAATTAGTTTGTTAGATAACATTAGTTTGGTTACCTATTGTAATTAGTATAAATAGGTAGAATGTAATATTCTAACAACTTACTTCTTTTACTCCTTACATCATAATAATACATCACTCTTTCTCTCTACGTTCTTCAAGCTCTCTCTAAAGTCATCAATGGATGACCTCAATCTTTTCTCCTTTCTTCCTCCCTAAACAAGAAATTTAACATGGTATCAGAGCAGGATTCGAACCTAGCTCACTAATTCCGCGTTTTTCTTCGATCAACAATTTCTGGAGATTAAGTTTCTTCTGTTCCCGTAATACTATTTCTTTTTGCGTTTATTCTTCTCATTTTCCGCTGCGAATTTCTTCAAATTTCTTGCTTCAAATTGTCGATTTCATTGAATATAATCAGTTTATTCAATTCTTCATCCATTAATCTTCTATCGATTAATATTCAACTGAAATTCAACTGCTTTAAAAGTTTTCCCCAATTCAATCGAATTCGTGTTCTTGTGTTAAGATTTTCCCACACAATTTTCTTCTTTATTATTGGCTGAATTTTCTCAAACACATACACAATTTTTGCGTGCGATTAAACCCAATTTCCTTGGTCATTCTTGGATTGTTGGAGGTTGTTTCTCTGCAAATTTTCTGTGTTTGCTTTGTGTTGCACGCAAGTTGTTCGATAAATGCGAGAGAAGTATTGTTGTTTGGAATGCTAGATTTCTGGGCTCGTGTTTTCTCTTTTGACTTTGGATTTCTCTGAGTTTGTTTGCTGGGTATGAATCTTGCCAATCTTGATCGTAAGTCTTTATTTCATTTGGAGTATGGAGAGCATTCTTGAATGTGGAATTTTTGTTGTAGTCCTTTAGTGTTGATCTTTTTCTGGTTATTGTAGTTGGTTAATGGTGTTGGTTGAGATTTTTTGGTATCCTCTAATTGTTGATGTTAGTTTGTGTCATATTGATAGATGGTTGAATGCCGAATTTATTGTTGTGGTGATGGAGTTTGGTTGATGAGATTTATGGTTGATGGTTGTTTGAAGATTTCTTCACATTTCACATTTTCCATGTTCTATCTACTGAATTGAGCATGAAATATTCCACATTTTACTTCCTTCCTTCATCTTTCCCATTCATTTCTGTTCTGCTTGATTTTTTTGTGTACGGTAAATGTTTGATCAATTTACTATCATTCTTTGTTTGGTATTCTTTTCTATCCTTTTCAATCAAATTCAGCCCTCAAATTTCTTGATTAACATACAATTTCATTTTGTTATCATCATGTTTTCTCTGCAGTTCATCATTTTGACATTTCTGGTAATATTTTCTCCGAAAATTCTGAAATTTGCAAATAATCTCTGAAATATCTCTGAAAATTGATTCTCTTATTGAATATTCTCTGAAATTGCTGAATCTTAATCTGAAAATCTGTGAAATCTTCTCTGAATTGGGTTGATTATCTAAATTTCTCTAAACTCTTCTTCTCTGAAATTTTCTTTTCATCATCTGAATTCAGTTTATCTACTGAGTTGTTTCTCTGATTTTCTTTGTGACCCCTGTTGAGTGATCATTTCTCTTTTTTTGTTCAAAGATCCATTGTGATCTCTTTTGCTCAAAGCCTACTTTGCTAGGTTCTAAATTTGATAGTCTTATGACTTTTAACCTCCAAAATTTGATAGTCTTATGACTTTAACCTCCAAAATTTGATAGTCTTATGACTTTAACCTCCCAAATTCTCTATAGTCTTATGACTCTAACCTCAATTTTCGACCCATAGTTGGTCAAGTTTGCCCAAAGTGGCTTGTTATGCCCATAGTGGCTTTGTTTGCCATAGTTGGCTTTGTTATGCCATAGTGGCTTGTTTTGATGCCCATAGAGGCGTTTCTTTGAGACCCGAAAGTGGTCATTTCATATTTCTCACAATTTTTTTTTTCTCTCATTTCGTATTTCTCTCATTCACAAATTCCTAAACACATTCCTCTCTTTCACTTCTTACACACCCTTAAGTTCATTCCTCTTTTCATCTCTTTTCTATGGTTGTTCTTCTTCAAGCTTAGAGTGTTTTTCATCTCTAAGCTTGAGGGGGATATGGTGATGATGGCTTTATCATATCGTTGATTAGTTTAGAAGTTGTTTGTTGATGAGGTATTGGTTGTTTGGTGTATTGGTTTGGTACGGTATGGTGGTATTGGTGAGTTCCAAGGTTTGGTGTAGTTGATGGTATTTGTGGGTGTGGATTGGTATTGCACATCATTTGATGCGTGATGGTTTGCTGCAGTGGTCACTCCAAGTCTTCATCCTTCATTACCACAGTGGAAGTGGGCTCTCGTTACCACAGTGGAAGTGGGCTCCAAATGTCGCATGCTACTGTTGATGTAAGTTCTCTGAATCAAGGATGGTGCATTAGTTGCTCTGTATCAGCAAAACAACATTGGAATCAGTTTTGAAGTTTGTTGGACAGTTCAAGTTCAACCTGAAAATGATTCTTCAACCATTAGTGTGCTCCCTGATGCTAAAGTTGCTGCATTGTAGTCATTCTCTGCTGTACCCTCTGTTGCTGTTATACCCCCTTCTAAGTGCTCTCATTTGGTTTAATCCAAACTGGAATGGTCATTCCCATTCCAGTTTGAGGGGGGGTGTTGGAGTTTAAGATTTAGTCATTGTTGTTAGGTTGTTAAGAGTTTACTAATATTGTTAATTAGTTTGTTAGATAACATTAGTTTGGTTACCTATTGTAATTAGTATAAATAGGTAGAATGTAATATTCTAACAACTTACTTCTTTTACTCCTTACATCATAATAATACATCACTCTTTCTCTCTACGTTCTGCAAGCTCTCTCTAAAGTCATCAATGGATGACCTCAATCTTTTCTCCTTTCTTCCTCCCTAAACAAGAAATTTAACAGGATCACAAAGGTTATCAATTTTTCGAATACGGTCAGTTGAATCCGACGGAAATCATCCTCACGACTACAAGGGATCGTTAGATTGTTTCTCCAACAAGGCTGTATTTTCCAGCGATATAAGCGGGAGATGTTCCACATTGCAAGATTTGTTTGACGACGATCGTAGTTTTTATGATGGAAATTTTTGTTTGATTCAACTTATGTATTTGTTTGATTCGATTGCTTATGTAGATGTCGTATGACTTTTTATTAATGAATTAATTTTACTATTCAAAAAAAAAAAAGTAATTAGCACCTTATCATTTTAGGTACTCTAAATACCTTGTGAAATTGTGTTATTACATTAATTCCAATAGTCGATCAGTCCAAGTAGCTATTTAAAGTAATCAATAGTCCAAATCATAAGATTAGCTAATAAAAAGTAGGAAAAATTGACGATAGAGGTCTCAACTTGGGGTGATAATTTTTAAAAGGTCTGAACTATTGATTAACCTGTGTAGGTCCCAACTTTAGGGGGTGCTAACTTTTAGCGGGCCTTAGTGACTTGAAATTGGCTTAATAGGTCATAATTTGTAAAACTTGGGTCACACCAGAAGGGTTAATTGAGGGAGAGAAGTAGGAACTAGGTAAGATTTTTTTAAAAAATCGTCAGTTTTAAATCACCGAGGCCCGCTAAAAGTTAAGACCCCCTAAAATTGGAACCTACACAGGTTAATCAATAGTTCAAACCTTTTAAAAATTATCGCCCAAAGTTCAGACCTCTATTATCAATTTTTCCTAAAAAGTATTAAAATCGTGAAAGATTTAGACAATAAAGCTAAGCGTCCAAACCACTTTTTGCCCGGTCGCCCTTTTCTAATGATGCTTTGTGTGGTATTGTGGTACAAATCTTGACCCGACGAGGAATCAATAGATACTAGAAAAGGACGTCAGAAACTAATGATGTACATTATAAAAGAAGGTAAAATAAAATAAATAGCAATCAAGTTAAGTGAAATATTAATTATACAAATCCACGTGTAATTTTGTTGTACATTCGTAAATTATTATCAATCTCGGACATGTGTATAATGTTCATTTGCAATGCTTAGAGCTAATGCATACTATCTTTAAGTTGCAACAAATATTTTTTTTCACAAATATTAAGAAAAGAGAATAAATTTAATTCAGTTGTCCATACTTTTTGCATATGAAAGTAGGTAAAGTGATGATAAAATGGTTATACTGTCCCAAATTCTTTAGCAAGAAATGAAAAGTTACATTGAAATAAAATACCTAAAAATAGAAATTATTGCAACTAAGAAAAAAAGGAGTATATGGAAGTAAATACAAATTCTTCTATATTTTTTACTTGATAAGTTGATTATTTGTGCCTCTACTAAGACAAAAAAAAATCAACTAAGATATATGAATTTACTATAATCAGTAAATTCAACTTTATTTTTTTGTCTAAGTACTACATAAATATTAGTCCCCTTTGATTTTCCTTTTGCACTTCTATTTAGTACCTAGCTTACTCCTATTTTAGTTTACATGCTTTAGATTTCTACATTATTCACATGCTCCCTTGGATTACCATTTGTCTTTAATACGTAAGATAAATAATATATATAGTCATGTAGATTATTTTAGATTTGTCTCTAATTTATAAATACATAATTTTAAAATATAAAATTTGTAATTTTAATTAATAATAATAAATATATTAATGGTCATGGAGTTTTTATGTTTTTTTTATCAAATGAGCTATGAAGGCCGTACAAGTACAAAGAAGAGAAAGGAAAATTCGGACATGTGACCTATCATTCACAACACCTCAATCTTAACTACTAGGCCAAGATATCCTTGATATGGAAATGTTTATAGACATGATAGACGTGAAATTCAAAAGCGCATATTAAAAACCATCATAGGTATTATTAAGGGAAAAATGACCTTAACGTATGGAATCTTAAATTGTGTATCATGATTCACGTCACAATCATTGATGAATCCAAATCTTTGTTCCACTTTTTTTTTTTATTGTATATGCCACTAAATATAATTGATTCATAAAATTAGATTAAAGAAAACTTCTTAATATTTTAAAAAAATAAATAAGATAGAGCACAATTGATATAGACCAATAAAATTAAGTGACACATAATGATACAAATAAGTGGAGCACACTTATTTTCTCTCTTAAATACACCTCTTTTTATCATAATCAACATGATAAATAAACAAAAAATATTTACTCTTCCGAATTAATTAAAGATCCTCTCTCTTTTAATTTTTACGCATGCCAGTGTAAATATTGGACACTAATATGTTTAATTATGTATTCGTAAAAATGATAAAAAAGTAGATATTAAATACATATTGAGACGAATCTCACAAGATCCCGCATAACTATATTTTTTCTTACGTATAAGTCACAAGCAACGGTTAAAGTGAAACTTGTGAATAGTGATAAATGTCAAAGAGGGAGGATCTTTTAGAACCAAAGATAGTATGAATCAACTAATAAAAAATGGCTCATATTGTTAAAATTAAAATTACATAATTTTTGTGCATGTATTAGGCACAAACAATTCTTTTTTAATATTATATTTTTGAAGTGATCATCTTTATAGTCCACTCTATTTTATAAAGTACTAGTATAATAATTCATGCTTCTCCAATTTCCTCTATAAAAACATAACTTGCTTAAACTCTTTTATAAGCACTCACCAAAGGAATTTCACAACACACTCATAATTTCTCTCTACCATAATCATAATTGCATTCCTAAACACTTTGCTTTTATATTTTGCATGCATATATTTGTTACTTGATTTCTTCTGCTTCTGATCATAATATCATATATACGACGATGGTTTTGTCGAACATGTTGCAAAAGGTATGTATTAACCTTCTTTCGATTTGGCGCATATTGTAGATTTTGATATGATAATTCTTTTTACCCACATCCCAATACCTATACCATAATCGGATCTCAGTTCAACCCGATAGGCTAGGTCCACCAAATACTAATAAGAATTGAGACATCATATGTAATTTTGACGTACATATAGGAGTATAAGTAAATTGCATAGTGAGATATCACTAGTTATAATCACAAATAATACATTTTTGTAAATTAACTAATAATTTCGTTCAATATATCCACCATAATTCTCAAAAAAATCAAATTGGTATTTAGACAAATTAAATATGTTTAAGTTTGAATTAAGTCAACTTTGGATCATTTTATGAGAAGAAGTTACATTTCTTGTTATATTTATTCGAAATGTTTAACTTATTTATCGAAATATATTACAAAAAAAACTAAATTTTTGATGGCTTTAATTGGGTCAAATGTTATCAGATTGACATGGCACATTCACCTTAGGGATAGCAACACATTTGCATGGATATATAGATCAATACTCCAAACCCTAATACATTTGCATGCATGTATCTAGATGTTTTCTAAGCAACAAATTAAAGCATACATGATGAAAATATAACACAAGTTGGTTTAAATTTATTTTAGTAGCTTGTGCTTGATGTTAATAAATGAAATTGAAAGAACTAAGAAACAACCAACTTAAAATTCGTGATAAAAATTAATTTTAATGTTCCCATTCTTCAAACCTTGAATCAAAAGAAGTCAGAGAATCCTAAAAAAATGCATGACTAAATTTGTTGAAGTTTATAGAATGTTCTTCTCTCTCAACTTAGCTTACGGCTTACACTAATTAATAAATAACCCTGATATATGTAGTCATGATGTCATACCAACTGAACATATACTTAAAGAAAGAAAATGAGAAGGAATCGGCAAATAATATTTACTTTGTCTCTCTCAATCTCTTCTTCCGAATAACTTTCTATCAAAACTATACAATATAAGAAAAAGTTAAAAGAAAAAGAAAGTGTATAAACTAGAAATACCTTACAAAGTGCCAAAATTGCATCTAAATAAACAACCTTATTAGCTTCCTCAATCATTATTTATTGATTTTATTCATATGTTTGAGCTTGAGGAATGAATATAATCTATTAAAATTGATATTCAGGACAATCACGAAAGTGAAACTCAAGTAGTAGAACATACTCTCGATGGATCAGTGGATCAACGGGGTAATCCTGCAATACGTACCAAAAGTGGAAGATGGGGGCCAGGCACTCTTATTCTAGGTAATCAAATCTTGTCTTTTTTTAGTTCTTTATACGCCGGGATGATCTTAGTTGGGGCTAGTAAGGGTTGGTCTCGATAAATTTTTTTTGCCATATCAAATACTTATATTATATTACATAAGAAAAAATTGTAACGTAATTAATATGAATTCAACTTTTAATATAATGTTTAGAGATAAAAAAAATTGACACTTTTAAATGTTTAGTTCAAGATCTGCCACTATAATTATAAGGAATTTATAATCACGAATATAATAAACTTGTTTAAGAGAGATCTACAACATTTAAAAGAGGAGGAATTTTTGATTAATTTAGGGTGTGTTTCATTACTATTTTTTATGGATAACTTTTAACATCTTATAGTTTTTTTAGTTTGCTTGTTCTAATTGTGTGTAACCTCAAATATCTTTTCTTATATATTAATGTAAAAAATACAATGATTGAATATGGAGTGATAAAGTATTCATTGACACGAATGAAAATCCCACATGATTATATTTTTTCTTATATATTGAGAAGAATTTAAAATATTTTCTGTAATTGTGAATAGTGTAAAGATTCCAAACGAGCAAACTAAAAAAATATGAAGCTAGACTTTGATAACATCATCTTTTTTTTCTCACTAATATGTGCAACTCGAACTAGAAACATTAATACTATTTAAGAAATGAAAGAAGTATCTAATTTTCATAGTTTATATCTGATTTTTTTTTCGTATGTCTATTATTACTTTAATGCTTGATGACAATAATAACAGTGAATCAAGGAATGGCTACACTGGCATTTTACGGAGTTGGAGTAAACTTGGTATTGTTCTTAACAAGAGTGGTAGGCCAACATAATGCTGATGCAGCAAACAACGTCAGCAAATGGTTTGGAACTGTTTATCTCTTCTCCCTCATTGGCGCCTTCCTAAGTGATTCTTATTGGGGTAGATTCAGGACTTGCGCCATCTTTCAGGCAATTTTTGTCCTTGTAAGTTTTGTTACTCTTTCTAATATATAGTAGAAGTCTTGCATTTTTTTTTCTGAAACAAAATTATATCCTTGATTAACGACTCATTTGTCAATTTAGCTCTTAAACTAAATTAATTAAGTCACTTTTGACATATTCGTAATAAATTTCTACATTGGTATGATACGCAATTACGCATATATACAAGGATAACTATTCTTAAATATATTATTAAAAAAGGCCTACATATTAAACGTGGCTTATGCTTCTATATTCATGCAATGTCATAGAATTTTGGTAATATTCACACAAATAATCAATATAAAAACATAGTGAATGGAGAACCTGCTTTTTTTTTAAAGGTTTCTTTATTTTTTTCCGATCCCCTCAAACTTAAAACAATGACGATGGATAAAAAACTACCTATTTACAAAAGCGAAAGTCTGTCGATGCTATGTTGAAATTGTGATAAAAATAGTCTATTTTTTTATAATCTATGTATTTCTTATTTGCTATTTTTGCAAATTGAGACTATTCTGAAATGAAAGACAGAATCATCTAATTACAAAGGGTCCAAACATAAACTACATGCATAGAAGTCCATTGACAAATTATATAACATGATGTTTTTTTAATATAGGGTTTGGCTCTTTTGTCACTATCATCATACTTGTTCTTGCTTAACCCTAGAGGATGTGGTGATAAGCAAACTCCATGCAACTCTCACTCTAGCTTACATGTAGCAATCTTCTATTTCGCACTATACATGGTAGCCCTTGGCAATGGAGGATACCAACCAATTATTGCTACATTTGGAGCCGATCAATTCGATGTCGAACATCCTAAGGAAAGAAGCTCAAAAATCGCATATTTCAGCTATTTTTACTTGGCCTTCAATTTAGGACCTCTCATTTCCAATACCATATTAGCCTACTATGAAGATTATGGGAAGTGGGAGATCGGATTTTCGGCGTCGGCTGCTACTGCTCTTATGGCTATGGTGTTGTTCCTTGGTGGTACACCTTGTTATAGGCACTTCAAACCTCAAGGTAATCCAGTTTTGAGGTTTAGTAGAGTGTTTGTTGCTGCCATAAAGAAATGCAAGGTGGTTGTACCACAAGATGGTGATGCTTTGTATGAAATAGATGCTAAGGATTATAGCAAAAATAGATGTCGAAGGATCTTACACACACAAGGTTTCAAGTAAGCATTCATTATTATTTTCTCCTTTTGTGTAGTAACAATTGAAAACAATATTCTGATCATCATTTATCCCAAGATATATACTCCCCATTCCCTCAGTTGTTTGTGATAGAGTATAAAACTATTTGTAAAACCTTCCAGCTTAAACTTTTGGTTGAGTTAGTCCTTAGAGTTAGCGTGATAGAAAAGGTCACGAGTTTAAATCTTATCCACCCCTTATTTCTAATTGGAATATCTAGTGTCAGGTATGAGAGAGACCTATGCTGCATCCACACTTTAAGCGCAACATGGGCTCTCGCGTGAGAGGTTGTAGACACCAAATTTTTGGATACCAGAGGGACATGATAGAGTATAAAAACTATTTTTGGGGCCTCAACCACTAGTTTAAACTTTTGGTTGAGTTGATCCTTTGACAGTTTTTTTTCTTCTATTTAGCCCTATCTACTTCACCTAAATAAATAATAAATTAATCTTTGAATGAGTAACGATTAGTCTTAATAATCAAAAATCATCTTCAAACAGTGAAATTTGGTTTTGACTAGTAAAATTAATTAGTAAAAACAAGTAAATTGCATTGGAATATTACACTAGAGATAAACAAAGATCCGTTTAAGAAGCAAAAATGAGTTGTTAGCGAAAATTAGTTTTAATTCAATAGAGATAATTTTTCTTCTATAAATTTAAGGTGGAATAAATAGGGCGTTGATCAATTCTATGCTACTAAAATTTCCAAGTTGGTTTATACTACATTTTAGATGTAATTTTCCCTAGCCTTTTACTCTCTTCTTGTATGTTTTATCATCCACGGTATATATTGTGTGTTATTTATTAGAGTTTTCCCATGAGTACTAATCTATATAATTTATAAAGATGAAAGCAACCTTAAAATGATAAAGCATAATTTAGAGAGTAAAGGATGCTTTTGAGTTTTATAAGAATCAAACGGACTATGTGTGCTACTAGTTAAAAACACATGGTTAATTGGTAAATGGTGAGTAATAGAGTTATCATCTAATAGGTCCTTGTTATCATCTAATAGGTTCTTGGATAAAGCCGCAGTAATCACATCAAAAGATTGTGCTAGCCAAACCAAGCATCTTTATGATCAGAGGCACTTATGTACCGTTACACAAGTTGAAGAAGTGAAATGCATACTAAGGCTTCTCCCGATTTGGCTTTGCACAATAATGCACTCTGTAGTTTACACTCAAATGGCCTCGCTTTTTGTGGTTCAAGGCGCGGAAATGAGAACAAACATCGGACACCTTCACATTCCACCAGCCAGCATGTCTAGTTTCGACATCCTTAGTGTTGCGGTCTTCATTTTCCTTTATCGTCGTGTTTTGAACCCTTTAGTGCTAAGATTGCGGAAAAGAGGACTCATTGAGCTCGAAAGGATGGGGTTTGGCCTAATTTTTGCGATTTTGGCTATGATCGTATCTGGTATAGTAGAAATTTTCCGATTAAAATATGCGATAAAGGATTGTAAGGACTGCAAATATGCAAGTTCGCTGAGCATCTTATGGCAAATACCTCAGTTTGTGCTTATTGGAGCATCCGAAGTTTTCATGTATGTCCCACAATTAGAATTTTTCAATGGACAAGCACCTGAAGGACTGAAGAGCTTTGGGAGTGCACTTTATACGACATCAATGGCACTCGGGAATTATCTGAGCATCGTAATAGTGACCATCGTTATGAAGATAACTACTAGAGATAACATGCATGGATGGATACCGGCAAAACTAAATAAAGGTCACCTAGAAAAGTTTTACTTCTTACTGGCAGCTCTTACAACAGTTGATTTTGCAGTATATTTATTATGCGCAAGATCCTATAAGTATGTGCGAGAAAATGATAGTGTTCATAAAGAAAACATCGATTTCTAAATCAGAAAAACTGAAATATTTACATATGAAAATGACTATCTAGAAGTGTTTTCTACTTTTTATTTTTTTGTCCGATTCTGAAGCAATGGTCTGAATTTGAAATGTGCTTAATGAAGTCATCATTTTGCAAGATTTTACATAGATATCTAAGTCTTAACATATAGCGAAGAGTTCCACTAACTTTATGTATAATAAAGCTTTACATCGTAACACGTACCCACCTTCAGAACATAACTAACCACTCAGGAAGTTTGTAATATTATAGAGTATATTCTGCTCCAGCTTCAGAAAATAACTTATATTGCAAATCAATACACATGAAAATTTAATTCCTATAGAAAGTTTTGTTTCGTAGGAAGTTATTCTGTTTGTGTAATTTATAGGATATGACCTTAATATGTTTGGTCGAGATCAAATGCCTTAATATATTGTCAGAATGAGAATTCGAACCCTTTACAATGTCCTGAAATTCGGGTTAGTACTACGTTGAGCTACCACATCTCCCTTTATTTCATCATGTGATATGGATTAAAAGGACCACCTTATAAATAGTAAAGAAAAAGTAATTGACATAAATAAGTATTGCCAAGGCCAAGTGTAATTTTCAATAGGGACACTTCATAAATGATATGGAGTAAGACCGTTTCATTTGAGAATTTACCTTTACAATTTTGCACACTTGTGCATACAACGTTAATCTTGTCAGCTTACGTCAAGGATAGCCACATTCTCTTATACACAACTAAAAAGTAGCAATATGTGATAAGTGATGCATAGGAGAAAAAAGTATTAAAAGACGTCCTAAAATTGACAACTGATCAATTCACAACCTCTCCTACACAACTACACAAGTATTGCCAAGGCCAAGTGTAATTTCATACAGAGGCACTTTGTTTAGTCCAAAAATTAGTGATTTTTGAAGCTGGAACGCAAGAAGTCTCATCCACTCATTTGTGTTGAGTTCTTTTTGCTACTTGGACTGTTGTCTTGGATGATAAAATAGTTTTTAGGTCCGGTTACGACCAGGGTAATTATATCTTTTATTTTAGTAATATTTTATTTTAAAATAATAACATCAAGTATTACTTAGTTTGGTGGTTAAGACATTAGTATATATATATATGCGTGTGATCTTGGGATCAAATTTTATATAATGCGTTTTATAATTTTTTTAGTGTATGTGGATTACGTAACATAAAATACTCCAAGCGAAGATGCTACGTGGCATTGTTCCTTGCTCAGGAACGCCTTTAATATATTAGTATAGATGTTGCCCCGTAGGAAATGATATTCTCGCTTCTTGATCATAATAATAGTAAAATTAAATTTATTACTATTCACTTCATTTCATAATATAGTATTTGAATTTTTTTAAATATTTTAAAATAATTCTTATTAGAAATCTTTCTTTTTCAATTAAGTGAAAGTATTGGGTCAGACCGTCTGACCCAATGCATATTGTCAGACGGGCTGAGCCCAATTGTTGCTCTAATTCCAAGCTTCACAAAGACATCCAACTTTAGTTTTAAGAACAGACTTTAAACTAGAACAACAGTTTCCCCAATCTGCCCCTCTCACGGTACTCCTGGTGGTATTTATAGCCGTTGCATCAGCGGCGGCGTTAACGGAAGCAAAAGATTCTTCGGCACCAGTAGACTGCACGACTGTGGTACTAAGCATGTCGGATTGTTTGTCGTACGTTACCAACGGTTCTACCGTACAAAAAACCAGAAGGAAACGCTTCACTGTCCTTCTCTCTTCGATGCCCCTTCAAATCATGTTTGAGCCTATGTTCAAAGTTTCAAACCAAACCCAGTGTTCTTCTCATCGCTGTTTTTTTGTTTGAGGAGAGAGAAAGTAAGAGAGTGAAGAAAAGGTGGCGAGTAACAACAAATTGAGGCTGGTAGTTTTCTTCATGAAATTCTTAATTTCAGTCTTCATTCTTTTCCTCTTTTTCATTTTCAGTTGGTTATTTTTTTGTTTCAGTTGGACTTTATTTTGTTTCAGTTGGACTTTGTTTTGTTTCAGTTGGACTTTGTTCTGTTTCAGTTGGACTTTGTTTTGTTTCAATTGAACTTTTGTTTTGTTTCAGTTGGACTTTGTTTTGTTTCAGTTGGACTTTGTTTTGTAATATGTATACCAACTGAAACAAATAATGGACCAACTGAAACAAAGAATGGACCAACTGAAAGAAATAATGGGCCAACTGAAAGAAATAATGGGCCAACTGAAAGAAATAATGGACTAACTGAAAAAAAAATGAAGACTACCTGAAACTCAAGTGAAGTGGTCCGACGAGAATATTGTGTCGGACGAGTCCGACACAATACGAACTCTTCAATTAATTACTTTATTATAGTCTTAATGATTGTTTTTATTTATTTAAGTTAATTTTGATGATTGAAACATGCATTATTCAGCACAATTTACAATAATATTTTGTATTTTTTATTTGAAAAAAAAAGAGATCTTTATCCAATACAAGTAAAGCTTGAATACAATTTATAATGTGTTTTCACTTTTCTTGATTCCCACAAAAATATAACCAAGCACTATATTATGATATATGGGATATATGGAGTAAACCATAATGCATGTTTTTTTACATAATACTAAATTTCACAAGATTATGCCACATATTCAGAATTTATGTTATTATGCCACTTATGTACAAAAACTATCACGATTCATCCACTAGACATTAATGTCCTTATTTTCATTATTCAAAGCTTAATATGCATCAACGTAATTCTTTTTTCCGTCATTAACAGCTACCGTTTTATTTTATCTCTATTTTCAAAATATTATGCCACATATTCAAATTTTATTTTGCTGATATTCTTTCATGAAAAGTTTTCTATATCTTTAAAAAGTTTACTTGAATTGTATATGCAAAGTACATATTCAATGCGTTACATTTCCCCGTGATCATCACACTTTGTCTAACTCTGAGAGTCTGAGGGCAAAAAACTTTGATTTTGTTATTGTTGTGAGGATTGCCTATTTAAATTTTGGAAAATGATATACATAGCCCTTAGGGCTATGTATAAGGTGCTTAAAATAGAAATAAAATATTAAATCAAGCATTTATTACCTCAATTGATGTGAAAATGTGTCTTGAATTCTTAAATTGTTTCCATTTAAAGAAATGTATTTAATACTTATATGTAGCCCTTAGGGCTACATATATATTTTATGGGAAAAGCTTTGTTTACGGAATAAATAGTGGTGTACAACTCATTAGGGTTGATTTTTTTTTTTTTTTTGTCTATTTCTAGTGATTAGTCTATTTAATGGGTATATGTATCAATAATCTCCCTGATTTATGTGAGATAATAGACTTACCACTTGGTAGATAAGCCACTTGGCACAAACAATTATAAAATAATTTTTGATGATGAGTCTGTAATAATCAACTAATTTTCAGTGTGTACGTATTTGTAGCAAGTCATCTACCCACTAGGTAAACATAGTTTTTTTTTCCTTTAGCATACAAATAAATTTGTACCAAGTAGTACTTGGTCTAGTGGTAAGGAAAGCACCCTTCCAAGTTCCTACCTTCTAGTGGTAAGGAAAGCACCCTTCCAAGTTCCTACCTCAAGGTTGGGGGTTCAATCCCCACTATTAGGGATGGGCATGGGTCCAGGACCCTACCATGACCCTGTTGGACCCAACCCTAATTTAAGGGTTTGGGTCCAACTTTTTCAGACCCTAAGGGTCCGGGTCTGGGTCCAAGTAAATTTTTTAGGGTCCGGGTCCGGGTCTTAAAGTTTTGGACCCAGACCCTACCCAGACCCGACCCTTAGACCCTAAACTTATCTAATATATACATTTTATCTTCTTTTTTTTAAAAACAAATTGATTTTCTAAAAGATTAAAACCTAAACTAAAACACCAAAACACCCATTCTAAACTCTTATGTAAGTTGTGTTTATTTCGTTTTTTTTTTCAGTTTGTATGTTTGTGTTTTTATTTCGTTTTTTTTCAGTTTATATGTTTGTGAATTGTGTTTGTTTCGTTTTTTTTTTCAGTTTATAAGTTTGTGTTTGTGTTTGTTTCGTTTATTTCAATTTATATGTTTGTGTTTGTTTCATGCGATTTTTTGTGTTTGTTTCATGCGAATTTCAGATGATTATTGATATTAATAATGCTAAAAATTTAGCAAAATAAAAAATTTAGGTCTGGACCCTCCAGACCCTCTAGACCTTCCAGACCCTAAGGGTCCGGGTCAGGGTCCAATTTTTTCAGACCCTTAGGGTCCGGGTCCGGGTCTGGGTCTGCAAAAATATTTAGGGTCCGGGTCTAGGGTCTAGCTGGACCCGACCCAGACCCTACCCTTGCCCATCCCTACCCACTATAGAGGCACTTGAGGGTAGGGATTCCCCTTATCCTTCCCCCTTCCTCTCAAGTGCCTGACCCATTAAGACCCGAACGGGGTCCGGACCACTTCTTCTTACCAAAAAAAAAATTAATACAAATAAATTTGTAGTATATTTTAAAAGGCATTGCCAATCACAAAATTGCTCCATATATATTGGGGTTTTTGACAATTAGAGTTTTGGGGGGCAAAAAGAGAGTTTTAGCGAATAGCTGATAGTTGTTAGCTGATTTGACTAGGTGATTGCATTAGTTGTTTGTATAAAGGTGTTAGGTAAATAAATGTAGTTGATTGTTACATTATTGTCTTAAATAAACAATAAGGACATATGCATAATTTATTGTTGTACATTTTATTATTAATTAATGTATAACTTTTAACAACTTTATGACATAAATGTAATTGCTCCACTCACTCTCATACCTCTAATTTCAAAAAGTTCCTCCCCCAACTTTTTCAAAAAGTGATTTTGGGCTCAATAAACTGATCAAAACCTCTTTTTTACCAAACACTGACTAGTAGAATAATCAGGATTTGTTGTGGTTTGTAAGTGGCCTATTGCACCGTAAATCAAGGCGCAACAATGGGTAAAACCTATTAATGCGGCTCGAAAACCTATTGCTACCATTGTGGCGCAAACCTGCAACAATAGGTAGCTGTCAAACAATTTTTTTTTTCTTTTAACGAAATTCTAAGTACTACTTCCAGTGAATTGTTGTAGCTCTAATAGTAAAATGAATATCTCATCACAATTTTGAGAAAGACACATAGTAGCATAAAACTAAAGCAAATCCTTACTGATTAGGGTCCAAAGAGGACAATATCTACTAGTGGGCTTCTACACACCTAAAGGTGTTACAGATGGTATTAGAGCCACAACTCATTTCGGTGTCCTATAGTGCCTACGGGGACGCTGGCTCTTTAAAGGAGAGGAGAAGGTGCCTAAGATCTTGGTTATCCCACACCGGAAGTTGAGGAGAACGAAGTCTTCTTTAATTTATTAAGAGGTTGACACCTCAACCTAGTAGAGGCATTTTGGATAGGACTTGGGTCCTGCACCAAAGCAAATCATTACGGGCTAAGGTCCAAAGAATATTCTACTAGTGACTCAAATTAAAGGATTGACTAGTTGAATCCTCTAATATGAGCTCAAACCTCTAATTTTGCCCCAAACCTCTCATTATCAAACAAGGCCTCTATGGGAGTGTTTGGTAGAGAGTTTCAAGAGAGGGTTTTTGGGTGAAAACTCTCATAATAAATCCTCAAACCTTCGTCTTTTCAATCTATTAAAATATTCTAGCTATTTTAGCTAATAATTTAATATTGGTGCAAGATAATCCCTAACGTCAATCAATATCCATAACTGTTCTAAAATCTATGTAGAAAAATATTGATTAAATAAAAGTAAAGACACAATAAGCTAGATAAAAAAAGATATAGTTACTTTGATATTTTTCGAGGTTCACCATTTATGTTGAGCACTGCAATTTATAAATTTATGAGTAAGTATGATTTTTTTCCCTTTAATTTTTCGGTTACTTTGATGTCTTAATTAAGTTGTGTTATTATTACTAGATCGTGATGGCCTAAGTTTTACTTTATTGAACATGTACTTTGGGGTCAAGCCAAAAAAATTACATTTATTCATTGGTCGTGAATTCATGAGGAACTGATTATGATTAACGAGTGTAATAATATTGCTCAAGCCAATAATAGCTAAACTAGTTTGTATACTTTCATTGAGTTTCTATCTTTTAAGAAGTTCCCTAGCTATATTAATAATATCCTTACGAAAATAGCACCATATGTCGTAGAGGCTTACACTCGAAACTCAAATGACTTGAGCAAAAAAAGCCTTAATTAGTAAGTCTTTGTTATAACTTAGGAAAAATTGACAATAGAGGTCTGAACTTTGGGTGATAATTTTTAAAAGGTCTGAACTATTGATTAACCTGTGTAGGTCCCAACTTTAGGGAGTCTTAACTTTTAGCGGGCCTTAGTGACTTAAAACTAGCTTAATAGGTCATTACTTGTAAAACTTGGGTCACATCAGAAGGGTTAAGACCCCCTAAAGTTGAGACCTACACAGGTTAATCAATAATTCAGACCTTTTAAAAATTATCACCCAAAATTCAGACCTCTATTGTTAATTTTTCCTATAACTTATAAGTGTCTTACACCACCCAATATCTAATTGACTAGCTAGCTATATATATGAGGAAGGAATTACTTAATTAATTAGTCCACACTCAATTGAGTAAGCAAACCAACGTTTAATTAATGTGGCAAACTATCAGTTAAAAATGTCATTATCCATACAGTCTAATTTAGAACACATACTCTAGTTTCGGCAAATTGACCCATCATCATCAATAGATCAATAGATCAATAGATCTGGTTCATTAAAGTTTCTTTAAAAACGAATTTGATTTAATCTTATTTAATTGTATCTTGTTTTCTTTAATATCTATTGTAGATGCCGTTTGACCTTCAATTAATGAAATTTCTCTTTTAAAAAAAATAGATCAAGTTGTAGTAAAATGGTTCCCATGCAATCAGATTTATGAAAACTAGGTTTGCTTCTTTTAAGTTATTTTTAGAAAATATAACAAAGTGTCTACTATATTTTAAATTCTTTTTCCTTTTTCAAAAATTCATTTTCCTTTTTTTTAAATTCTTTTCTTTTTAAAAAAAAATTCTTTTTCCTCTAGAGAAAGAAGCAATAATATTTGAAGATATGCGACACTTTAAAATGAGAAATGTACCACTCAAAATGGGTAAATATTAATCATATTAATTTTAATTATGTTGATATTGTCTGAGCGACTTTCTTCAGTTAGAACTTGTTGTTATTGTACAAGTGTGGGAAATAATTGTGTTTATAATACAGACCTATGACTAATGAAAGTACCTTTCTACCCTTTACAATATAATATTATCCCTTGACATATAATATTATCCAATACACCCCCTCAATCTTTACGGGGTGAAACAACGGATAGATTGGTACGATGTTTAGTAAACAAGTCAGTAGATAGGCCTTTAGTAAAGATGTCTGCAACCTGAGACTGTGTAGGAACATGTCGAACAATAAGACCTCCCTTGGCAACCATTTCTCGAACAAAGTGATAGTCAACATCGATATGTTTGCTACGATCATGATGAACTGGATTAGCAGTGAGATAAGTAGCAGAGACATTGTCGCAATAGACAATCACAGGACGACGGAGAAAATGGCCAATGTCAGCAAGAAGTTGCTTGAGCCAAATAGTTTCTGCAGCTGTGTAGGCAACTGCCCTGTATCAGCTTCAGTGGAGGATTTGGAGACAGTAGGTTGCTTTTTAGAACGCCAGGAAATCAAATTCTTCCCAAGAAAAACAGCATATCCAGTAGTAGAACGCCGTGTGTCAGGACATCCTGCCCAATCTGCATCAGAATAGGCAATAATAATAGTAGGAGAGCTGCTGCTGTATAAATACAACCCATAATCCAAAGTGCCCTGCAGATATCTGAAAATTCTTTTCACAGCATGAAGGTGAGTAGTACGAGGAGCATGCATAAACTGGGACACCATATTAACAGCATAAGCAATATCAGGACGAGTCATAGTTAAGTACTGAATGCACCAACCATACTACGATAATCTGTGGGATCAGCAAGAAGTTCTCCATCGAGCAGAGACAATGTTACTCTAGAGACAACAGGAGTGGTAACTGGTTTAACAGTATGAAGATGGAATTTACGAAGTAAATCAGAAACATACTTATGTTGAGATAAAAATAAACCAGAGGGAGTACGCACAACCTGTACACCTAAGAAATAATGAAGATCCCCTAAATCCATCATAGCAAATTGAGAAGAAAGAACAGAGATGAATTTGGCAACAAGAGGAGGACTACTACCAGTAAGGACAATGTCATCAACATATAAGAGAAGAATAATGAGATGACCACGATATTTGAGAGTGAACATAGAAGTGTCACAACTGCTGCACTTGAAACCAATAGATAAAAGGAAGTTGCTAAACCGGGAGAACCAGGCCCTAGGAGCCTGTTTCAAACCATAAATGGACTTTCTGAGACGACAAATATGAGTAGGTTTAGATGGATGAATAAAACCCGGAGGTTGACGCATATAAACCTCTTCATTAAGAAAACCATGAAGAAAAGCATTTTTGACATCTAACTGACGAATAGACCATTTAAGAGAAACTGCAATAGTAAGAACCAAGCGAACAGTAGTAGGTTTAACAACAGGACTAAAGGTTTCAAAGTAATCAATACCTGCCTGCTGATGATTGCCAAAAACGACAAGTCTGCCTTTGAACCGCTCCACAGAACCGTCAGAATGATATTTAATCTTGTAAACCCACTTGCAACCAAGTAAATTCTTATCATAGTTGCGAGGTACCAACTCCCATGTGTCATTTTTAATCAAAGCATTATATTCATCTAACATAGCTTGACGCCAACGTGAGTCTTTAGACGCTTGTTTAAAATTAGTAGGTTCAGACTCTACAATTTCAGTGTTTAAGTTCATTAAGACACGAGGCTTAGACACACCATCTTTAAGACGAGTAACCATGGGATGTTGTTAGCAACAGACAGAGACGAAGAGGGAGGCAAGGGGGTTTGAGACACAACACAATGTGACACGGAAGGTGGGGAGACGGGAGTGGCCATAGCGGACGGGCTAGCAGGCGAGCTAGCAGCGCATGATGGCGAGGGAGGCCCAGCAGGGTGTGGGCCAGCAGCCGAGAGCGTGTTGTGGGGAGGACGAGCAGCACGTTGCGTAGGCGTGCTAGCAAGAGAGGGAGGTGACGCGGGTCGGGCAGCACAAGGCGTGGCTGAACCGGCAGGCGCTGGGGAGCCAGCGTGCCAGGCAGCAGCGCTCATGTCCGAGGCCTTTAAAGGCGAGGGGGACGGGCTAGCGAACGACACAAGGGGAGGGGAGGGAGGCACATGGCTGGCGAACCAGACGATGCACGAGACTCATCAGCGACATTGGTTAAATTCCAGTCAAAGGTAAGAACCAAGGGCGATGTATAAGGCACGGGCGAGATAGGACCCACTAAAGCACGATATGGGAATTTATGTTCATGAAAAAGAACATGACAGCTAGTGTAGACTTTCTTGGTAGTAGGATCAAAACAGCGATACCCTTTATATTCCAATGCATATCCAATAAAAACACAAGTTTTAGATTTAGGTTGCAGTTTGTGATTTTTAGAGTTCAGGAACAAAGGAAAGCATTCACATCCAAATGTTTTCAAAAATTGATAGGAAGGAGGACGATGAAATAATTTTTCAAAAGGTGAAACACCCCCTAAAACCGAGCTAGGTAATCGATTGATAGTGTAAGTGGCAGTATATGAGGCATCAACCCAAAATTCCGCAGGAAAGTCAGAATGAATAATCATAGTACGAGCCATTTCAATGATATGACGATGTTTGCGTTCTGCAACACCGTTTTGAGCTGGAGTGTGGGGCAAGATTTTTGAAAAATAATACCATTGTCAGAAAAATGTTGAGAAGAGGAGAATTGTCAAATTCCCTTCCGCCATCACTTTGAAATATTTTAATTTTGCAATTAAAAAGATTTTCAACCATCTTTTGAAACATAAGAATTTGAATAGCTTCCGATTTTCGACGTAAAGGATAAATCCAGGAATAGCGTGAAAAATCATCAACAAACACAACGTAATAGCGAAATAATTGATTTGACAAAACAGGAGATTGCCAAAGATCACTATGAATTTTATATAATGGATAGGTTGAAATATGTTCAACAGAATCAAAAGGTAAACGATGTATATTTCCTAACTTACATCCTACACATCATCATGAAACTTAGAGGTACATGTGATGTATTTATTTGAACATAATTTTCCTATAATGCTAGAAGATGTATGACCCAGACGAGCATGCCACACGTCACCCGACTCCTTAGTGGCTAGGAAAGCAGGAACAGAAGGCTCAGGAGGGACAATGCTGGGCTGTAGAGGGTAGACACCTTGCTTACTGGTTTCCTGAAGCAGAACTTCCCCTGTTATCTTGTCCTTAACATAAACAGAATTTTTATCAAAACTCACAACACAATCATTTTCATGACACAACTTGTTAACTGATAATAGATTATGTTTTAAATTAGGGACATGACAGACAGATGATAAACGTAGGGGACGACTTGCAGTTTTTAAAGTTAAATTTCCAGTACTTTTAATTGGGAGTAAGGTACCATTACCAACTACAACAGAACTAGACCCAGTATAAGGAGTTTTAATAGAGAACGAACCATCCTGAGGAGTCATGTGGGATGCAGCGCCCGAATCCGGGTACCAGACTGAGTCATTAGTTTCACCACCAACAGACAGTGCAGCTAAGGCTCGAGTGACACTTTCTGAGGAGGAGGGAACAAAGTTATGATTGAAACGCGGGGACAGTAGGCAGCTTGGTGACCTGGAAACCAACACAAACCACATGTATCGGAAGTAGGGGTAGAGGTAACATTGTTACTATTCGATGAATTACTCCCTGCAGACGACAAATTATTAGTAATATGATCTAGGCAAGGCATACTATAGGATGACAAGTTAGAAAATTTACTTATACCATTTGAGCGTCCCCGATTACCATTGTTGTTGTTGTTTCCTCCAGAGCCACGATTATTATTGTTTTCACCATTCCAACCATTATTATTCCGAGCATTGTTGCCCTCACGATTATTATTACCACCTCTGTTTCTGTTATTCCTGCCCCGATTTCTCCCTCCAGAATTATTCTGGGAGGAGGAAGGTGAACCAGTACCAGTAGATTTAACGGCAAGTAAGGCATGATGGGATGAGGGATCAGATGCATCCTTAGAAGATTTCAATCTTTGTTCATGCAGTAGTAACTTGGGACGCAAATCATCAACAGTTATTGGGAAAGGATAATGCAGGAGGGTAGTAACTATATGATCGTACGCAGGATCACGATCTAAACCAAAAAGGGTAACTGCACTAAATCCTGGTTCGACACAGGACATTGAATAGCAGCTAAGGAATCAGCAATCATCTTAATTTCTCGTAAATATCCATCCATTGTCTGAGAATCAGTCTTTTTAATACGAGTTAACCTTCCCTTTAGTTCCATAGATCGGGCCATACTAGCATGCATAAATCTAGTTTGCAATCTAGTCCAAATTTCTACAGAGGTAGATAAATCATGAACATCCACAAACACATCCCTAGATAAGGTGGCAAAAATCCACGATTTGACTTGCTGATCTATACGCAAATATTCATAAAAATGAACATTGGGAACAGTATTACCAGAATCATCAATAACAGTAGGCGAAGGAATAACAGCAGTACCATCAACAATACCAAGTAATTGATGTGAAAGAAGCAGGCAAGTTATTTGCGTTTTTCATAATAAATAATCTTCAGGGGAAGATTAAGTAATGGTTACCAGATTCGTCAAGTTAGGGGCAGATAACGTTGGAAGATTGAAAACCGACGTTGAAGAGGACAAACCAACGTGCGACGTGGCCGGCGGAGCGGACTGCCATGCGTGAGGATGAATCGGCATGGGGTAAGATTGTCCCGGTAGGGCGCCGCTGAGGGTGGTGGCCGGTGTGGAGGCCGGAAATCCAGGCGGAAACCGGGGACTGGCTCGCGATGTGGTGGCGGGAGACGATACCCCAGCAGACCAAGGCTGGGTGAACTCCAACCCAGAAAGAAAAGGACGCGAGAAGTATGAGGCAGCAGCAGTAATCTGCGGTCCAGCAGCGACGACGTGGGCCGGCGCGACGGAGAGAGGTCCCGACGTCGACGGCGGGGCGGCGGCAGAAATATCCGGCAGAGGCTGCGAGTAGGCTGCTGCGGCAGCGGAAGGCGTGGAGGGTTCCATGGCCAGGAGAAGAAAAGAAATCACGTACGGGAAAAAAATTGGGCGTACGAAAAATTTGTTTTTGGAAAAATTCTTCTTTTCTTTATTTTTTTTTTTTTAGAAAATTGTTGGCTGTGATACCATGTACAAGTGTGGGAAATAATTGTGTTTATAATACAGACCTATGACTAATGAAAGTACCTTTCTACCCTTTACAATATAATATTATCCCTTGACATATAATATTATCCAATAGTTATATTGTCTAGACCTCCCAAAATATAGAGATATAGCTAACATGATTTCATATACTTAGCCTTTAGAATTTTTGCATGAAAATGGGTCATACGCGCCTCATGTTATATTTTTTATGGGTTAGCCGTGGAGCTGAGGATTGGATGGATTTTCTTTTTCTACCATACTAGTTTTTTGACCCGTGCAAACTGTACGGGAAGTTGTTCATTTTATAAATTGATGATTTTAAGAAGTTCTTCAAGAAAAGTGGTGGTGAGCCTCCAACTTGTGATGTAAAATTTAATATTCATGTATTTAAATTATTTTTAAAACTAATTTATGACCGGTGTGTTCAATTATTGAAGTAGTTAACGTCATGGTGGATCATGTGACCCATATTATAAAAAAAGAGTTAATTGAAAAAATCTTTAAAACTAAGTACTTCATTTAGAGGCCCTGATAAAATCACAATTCGCACCACGACTGATACTCGGCAATACACCAACTTCCACTCCCACTTATGGCAATCCCGGCCGTTCACCCACTCTCTTACCTTCTTAATTGCACCACAGCTGCACCACTTAGCTATAATAATTTTAATTTTCTCAATATGCTTGAGTTTTAATACTATTTAAGGACATCTAGTTACATATAATGGTTGTTTTTCGTATTTGATGATATCTTTTTTAAAGTCATATCATAGATATCATTTAGATCATAGGATTAGAGTTTGACCCCATTTTTTTCAATAGTTAATACTCACTCCCACCAAAGATCTAAAGATTAAAAAAGAACAAAGTTATGTTTTTATCATGTATTATATTACGTTTAACTATACTTTTACCAACAAAAGTAATGCATATTTACATTCCTATTTTAGAATTACGCATAGTTACATGCCCATTTAACTATACTTTTTTTTTTGTAGAAGATTAAGAGAAATTATTTTCTTGATTATATAATTGTAATACTTTTGGCCATAATAAGCAAAATAACTTTTATGCCAACACCCTACAGAAAAAGTAATAAAATCCTTGATGTACATAAGATTCTTTTAAGTTATATAATTTCCAAATTGTCATTCTTGAGGCATGTTCTCCCCAGTTTATTTTCAATTCAGTTCAGTTCAATCCAGTTCAGTTCAATTTAGTTCAGTTCAGTTAATTTCAGCTCTAGACAATACTTTTACTCTCACATATCACTGTTCATTTCAGTTAAATTCAGTTCAGTTCAGCTATTTTATGTCAAAGATCAGAACAGATCCTTGGTTTTATATATGTTTTTCAACTTATTTTGCTTATGTAATTTTATTTGAACTTAAATAAACTTATGTAAGAACCAATCTGAACTTATTACACCTTATTAATCCTTATTAGACCAAATTTTAACTTTTAGAATTTAATTTGTAAGTATGTCAAACTTTTCTTTGCTTGTTTTTGTATTATACAACTTATCTGAACTTATTAAGCCATATTATTCATTATCTGAACTTATATTTTCTAGTAAGAAATAAAAATAAGTTGATCAAAACAGTGTCGTTGTTGATTGTTTTTTAAAACTTGGGTTTATAAATATTTAATTTCACGACACCTAAATATATAACTATTGCTAATACACCTACAAAAACAATGGGTTGAATATTCAAGTTGTGTGATTCAAAATTAATAATATGTATTGTATTGGACCATGTCAATAAATACCTATTTCAATTTTGTCAGTTGCTTGAAGTGTTTGGAGTTTGCCTAATTTTGTGAATTTGATAGTTGCATCCATAGTCAACGTGTATCTTATTAAGTAATGAGATGATTTATGTATTGTATTGTAGACACCATGAAAGAATTGATATCAGTATTATAAAGGACCCATAATCGATGGTGTTTTTTTTAGAATAATATTCAGAAATCCGATTTCTTAATTAAGAGATATAAAAACCGATTTGTTAAAAGCTTTGCTTTTGCTTTCGAAATTTATATAGTTTTTTGGAATGAATTTTATGAAATATAAAATTGCAATATTTTGTAACATTATATTGATTCTTTTTCTTTTTTTAATCACAAAAGATAGTATCTTCTTACCTTTTTAAAATAGTATCAGATGGGATTATTGCTTCATTATAATATTATATGTAGAAATAGTATCAGATGGGATTATTGCTCCACATCGCCGTAACATTATATTTCGTAACATTATATTGATTCAAACTTAGGGCATGTTCTCCCCAGCTTATTTTCAGTTCAGTTCAGCTCAGTTCAATTCAATTCAATTCAATTCAGCTCAGTTCAGTTCAGTTCAACTCCAGTTCAGTTCACTTCAGTTCAACTCCATTCTATAATCATTTTGTTAAATATTATTATTATGTTAGTCTAATTTATTTTACTAATTACTCTTATTATTATTTATTTTTATATCATTATTATTAAGTATTATTATTATTATTATTATTATTATTATTATTATTATTATTTCTATATATTATTTTGTTTATTATATCTTTACTCGTTATTATTACTATTATTATTAGAAGGAACATGGTTTAGGACGAAAACACAAATAAACCCACGTTTTTGCCCATAAACCAATCAAATCGCATCAAAATGGTTTATGATGTAATTTTGCGCGGTCCAACCCAATCATTATTTTTATTACTAAATATTATTATATAATTAAATTTAATTATTAAAATAGTAATATTAATTTACTTCTTATTTATTATTGTTATTATATAATCATCATCAAGTATTAATATATTAATACAAATAATTTAAAATAATTATTATTAATTATCATTAATTATTATTATTATTAATATTATTTATTCATACTATCATTTAAAAATATCCAAAATACTATTATTATTATTATTATTATTCATTATTATTACTTATCATTATAATTATTATTTAATATTCATATTATTATTGTTTAAGTATTATTTATATATTTATTACATTCAATTTAATTTAATCCAGTTCAGTTCACCTGTTTTATGCCAAAGAGAACAGTCCCTTAGCCGGTTTATAATATATTGATTCAATTTTATGTGTCAAGTATTAAATGTCTATGTGAAATTCATTTATTGCATTGCGGGATTTATATTTTTTCCTAAAATGAAGATTCCAATTGATTTACTTAGAAATCAGTTGCTTGAAATTAGGCAATTATACCAAAATCTCAGTAAGTGATTTGGATTCATCTTTTCTAAAAATCTCGATTCCTTCTCTCACTGCACAATATTGTTTTGACACGTGGCAATTGTTGGGGTGCTTCTGTGCATTATCGTTCATTTTCATGCCTTATTTCACCGCTGATCGCCACGTAGGATAATTTTTTCTTACTTTGATATTATATATATATGATGTGCATGAGAAAGTATGGGCGCATATTTGATATGCGTCCATATCGGGTTATATAAGTAATTTGACTGAAAAAGACAAAAAGAGTAAAGTAGACCAAATATTAAAGTTGACTTAATGGCAATTTAGACAATTACTCGGATCATGTAGGAGAGAATTCAGATCACCTATTATACGAATGTTGCCAGTTTTGAATATAATCAGATCACCTATTATACGAATGTTGTCAGTTTTGAATATAATCAGATCAACTATAACGTGAATCAGATCATGCATGTATGTATGTAAACTTCTTGTACGTACGTAATTCAATTTCTATAATTAGGCTTATGTTTCACATCACGTGTCATACAATTCATATCACCTATAATATTAATCACACGTATATCGATTACAATATAAATCATATCTTGTACAATATGATAATCAGAGCAGATGAACTTTGATTATGTAGTATATGCATCAGATCTTATATATATGTTATCAATCAAATCTAGTTCTATATGTTTCATATCTTGTTGTATATGAATTGAATCTTAATAATGCCAACTTTTTGTCATAAGTAAAAAAAACCAAAAAAAAGAAAAAGAAGAAGGAAAAGAAGCATTTATTCACAGCTGGCCTTAATATGGACAACTCCTCCCATACCGGATATGCGCTTATCAGGGATCATATGTGCATATCGCATCAGGCAACCAAAAATTATGATGGGTACTTGTGACATGCATGCTTCATGGGCTCGCGGCATTACCACCAGTGCCAATTTAGTTTGCCATAACGTTATGTAATCATTTTCCTATCACTTGTTCATCTATGACAGAAAATCTATGATCAGCCTCAAACACAAAAGTATATTTTGATGTTTACAGGAACAGAATAACAAATGTATCTAGGACTAGTAGTGCTAGTGCAGGACAAAAAACTCAAACCCAAATATTAATGTCCAATGCTTTCCAGGTATATATCACGCGGCACTTTAATCCCTATCTTGAAGTACGACATTATTAGTAAAATTCAACATCATGAACACACTAAAACAATCAATGAAATATATTATTAGTAGTAGAAACTAGAAATACAAATTAAAAGGATGGTTAATAGCTGTCTGCGTACAACAAGTGACATAAAGGTAAGCCGTCTTTATTATAAGCCAAAAAAACAGATAACCAGAGCTTGACCGTCAAAAGTTTGGAGCAGTAGTTTCTACATGTATAACTAGTTATTAGGTCTGGGCTATACCCCGGATAAGAAAAAAATTTATTTATTACTATAATATTTTATGATAATAACACTAAATATAACTTAGTCTAATGGTTAAGATTTTAGTATATATATATTTGAGGTCTCGGGATCAAACCCTATACTACGCAATTTCTAAAAAAAAATTATTGTACATGATTTAGAGGAGCGCTACGTGACACAGTGTCTTGTTTATGCATGCCTTTTAATATATTTATATCATATAGATGTGAATATGTGATATTGTTTTTCTTATTAATTAACTAGTATTTTGACCACGGCGATGCCTTGAGTTAGTTTCAATAATCAAATATATTATTATTATTCTCAAATTTTATAACTTATTTTGCTAAAACTTTTCCTATTTTTGTCCATTAAGAAATTGAAAAATTCATGTCATGACGTGATAAGTAAAAAATCTAAAAGGTTTGAGTTTGAAAATAATAACTTAAAAGGAATTGTGGTAAGAGATCAATATGACATCAACAATCTCTTGTTAGTTACGTAAAAGAGTTTCAAAGATGTATATACTTGTTTAAATCTTTTTAGTTATAGTATAATCATTATAAAAAAATTATTAATATATTGATGGTTAAGCTCTAACTTTACATTTCAAAGGTCATAGGTTCGATACCTTGCAGTTATACAATATTTACATTTTTTTAAATTGTGAAATACCATGCATAAGGGGAGTTCAATGTAGCACATATGATTTATTAGAAACGCCTTTTAATATATTCGTATAGATTAGCTTACTAAGGGTATGAATATTGGTAGTCTTAAGGGGAGTCTTGAGCAAAGACTATGCAATAATGTTAAAAGAAAAAGATGAGAGTCTTGGAGTGAGTTTGATAATCAAAGACTTCATGTAAGACTATAACATTTAAGGAGTGAAATTTCTAATCCACTTAAAAGTTGACACTTGTCTTTTCTTTTTTTTTTGTAAAATCAATTTAAAACATAGTTTATGGAGAGTTTGAGGGATAAAATATATAATTGGAATGAATATGGAGTAAGTCTGTAAAATTAAAGCCGATATGACACAGTCTGAAGTTTAAAGTTGAGTTTGAGGAGTAAACTCATCCTAAAAGAAAGCCAAATCGGCTTCTTATAGTAACATATATGACAAAGTGGTGTAAAGAAAGGGGAAAAAAAGACGTCCTCGAATTGATCACTGATGGCTTATACTCAAGTAAGTAGTTCCTAATTACTAATTAAATGCTAAAACTACTTTTAAAATCTATTCTAGGAAGGACTCTCGAAGGCAAGCTAAGAAGTCTTACCTACCCATTTTGGGACCTTTTTTGGCTTTTTGCTACTTGGGGAGACAAGATGTGACCATTATTTGCCATAACTTTGGCTTTGTTATGGTTTTGTGAAATGAGGAGGCAACTTAACAATGAAAATTTCTTTTCCAATTTTATTGATAGGTCATTTAGTGATATGTTAGAAAATAGAGTGCCTCTTGGTTCTTAGATGTAACATGGTATACTATAACTTATTGTGTAACATATATAATGCTGTAGAGTATAATGACATGAATCTCATGTCATTTTGACATTTATTTTATGTCATTTGAATTCTTTTTACAAAAGAAGCATATAGGTTGTTACACCCAAGAATTTGTGTAGGAAATATACATAATAATTACTTAAGATAACATCGGATAATTAAGTTTCTACAAGTTTAAATAAGTTTAATTAAATAATTTCTAAAATCATATATGATGATGATAATAATAATCTATACACATATTAAGAGGTGTGTATGACAATGTCTATATGCCTCAAGGCACTCTCCTTTTTTCACTAGGATTTTTCAATGTGTACATTTAACTAGTAATAAGTCAGATGATCATTATTTAAAAAAATATATATATATGCTCAAGCCCAAGCTCGAACCCCTGACCTTATGTTTGAATTTCTAAAGACTCACCATCTTAGCTAACACCTTTTAATGATTCATATTTCCACAAAAAAAAATTGAATAGGTTTGTAAATAAATTAGTAATGTGACAGTAAATGCCTACTTGCAACCAAGTTTATTTTTCTTTCTGTTTTTTACCTTGCACTCAACCCCTTGCTTCATCTCTCCTTTCCAAATTCACCATGAATGTTACACTCCTCCACTTCGTTATTAATGGGCTAGCGATACAAATAATAATTGCTACTAATTATTGAACTTCAGAATAATTGTTCGAGAATACGGATTGATAGATGAAATTCAAAGGTCAGACGGTAATGCCCATAAAAAAGGTCAGTGAAATTGTTAATTTCGCACAAATCCGTTGATTGCATATATAATTTAATTCGCTAATCACTTATAAATCTTGTCAATATTCTCATTGCAAATCAAAGTTCAATTATCAATTCAGTAATTGCATAAGTTCGTAACTAAAATCTACCTTATATGTCCCTATCTCTATATGTATATATAACTAATAGTTATGGTAATTATATGATTCCCAAACTTTTGTTGCTCCTCTTCAAGAAGGTAGTAGCTAATCTTTTTTGATTTTTTGAGATAGATGAAACTTTATTTTTCAATTCTCTTTTGTGCTTCCTAACTGATTTGTTTTCTCTTGGTTTTTTTTGTCAGAGGATCTCTCTAATCAATCAACTTTGCAAGGTAATATGTTCATCTTCTTCTCTTTTTCCAAATTTTCCTTTGGTAAAAATTTAATAAGAACACATGTTTTCTCTTTTATTTGTTTTCTAAATAAATTATATATACCTTAAAAGTTTTGAGTACATCAACCCACTTTTATGTTTATTGTACAAATGCTTGTGTGTGAAGTAGTTACTCATGGAACTAATTGGATATGGAACGTAATTCAATTTGATCATCTAGTGTTGGGTTAAATGTTGGGTACTTCGGTCGAGTAAGTCATGCAATTAAAAAGTTAAACTAATTATGACAAATAAAAAGTTATGATTATGTTAATCAATGTTTAGTTAACCAGTGTCAAAGGTAATGATGATTAATGTTTTGACATGCACTTAATTGGTATTACAAACGACATAAAGGAAATCACACGATAAACCATAAAAACAATAGTTAAACCATACAAAAAATTAAACAATAGCTCTCGGGAGCTACACCCGGGCCACACACTAGTTATATAATCTCTATTATATAAGGGAAGAGGAGGGGGACACCAAAAATATCAAAACTCCTATTTTACCCTTAAGTAATAAAATACAAATTCACCATATTTTACCATTATACCCTTAATTAACAAAATATTTACATTATCCTTGATTTATTGGTTTAATAAAAACAGAAGAAAAATATAAAATGAACTTTATGAACAATTTTTCGTTTATATTATTACACAATTGACCTTTTGTTTGTTTTTTGCACGCATCGCGTGCATAGAAAACTAGTTATAAGTAGTATAGTAGCATTATCATGAGTACTACTCCTAACAACCCTTGCATACTTGCAAGTTTTTTTTTTTTTTTCTTTCAAGAGGAGCATACTTATAAGCTGTAACTAGCCTATATTAACGTATTAAACCCGTTAAGTATTGAATTACTTCTCGCTGTAGCTTTTGATCAGAACATCATGGATTTTTAGGATGCTTCTAATGCCATCCCATGGGTGGTTGCCTCTCAAAACATAACTAAAAATTGTGTTTGTATCTGAGACTCCGAGTCATCCAGGCACGTTTCAATTAAGTACACATGTAGAAGTTATATACATACTTGAGATCCTAGTATACAAGTGTGGAGAATAATTGTGTTAACCTTGAGTAGGTTAACCTGACATTCAATATATATAGTGTTTTATACAGGTTTATGACTAGTTTACAGACAATTCTATCCTTTTTACATATAATGTTATCTAATACCTAGCTTATCCATATAATTAATAAGGTTCAAATTAGTTTACGCTAAGCTATAATAAATTAAAATAACTTTCAATTAGGCCCCTAACATTAGGACTAGAAACACCATTTCTTGCACCACCTTCTAACTAGCTCCTTGCATGCATGAAGTAATTAAGTAGCAATTACTTAACTAGTCTAGACTTGTTCTTAGAATCAAAGAAAACAAACAAAAGCTTATAATTAATGTGGCAAACAGTTAATTTAAAATGTCATAATCAATACAGCTTAAAGACAACTACTTTAATTTTACCAAATTTGACTAACTAATGAACATCAAGTTGTAATAAAATGGATCCCAGGTAATGTAAACCAACAAAAACACGTTTCTTTATATGTCTTCTTCATAAACATGCACAGCAAATTTTCTGCTTTTTACCTCCTATTTTCTCGATCGTCAAATTATTGATGCACTAAAGTAACTTGATAACTCCACTCTTTGCTCTATATATACCATAGTTTTGCTCACTCTTTCAAGTGCACTATCCCAAGGCAACCTTACAAGAATTTTCTCTCTTTCTATCTTGTAATTTTTCATCTTCTTCTTCATATTCCTCATTCTATTTTTTTTTTCGCCTTAATCTGCATATTCATTTTGTAAACTTTTTCGTCTCAATAGCAACAGCATAACCAATGGCTTACTTGAACTTTTTCAAAAAGGTACATAAATAATTTTGCTTTCTTTAATGCATGAATATGAAATCCTTATTATAATTTACAAACATAGTTTGATGATATGGATTTGAAGCATGCCCTTTAATTTGATTCGTGTCTATAAATATTATGTTTAATTAGAAACATAAACCTGTCGTATAGTTTCTTTCACGAATCGTCTAATTTCCTTTTATTATAAAATAAATATTTTAAAAAAAAAAACTTTTATCTGTTTTTGTTGTATGATTTTTTTTTTTTTTTTTAATGGTCATATATGATAATTGTTGTTTTATTTCATAGGTATGTATATATACATTGGAGAAGTATGCATTATTACGGTTGATTCATTTGCATGTTAACCTTGGAAGTTGATTAGGTTGGCGTCTACTGCACTTTAAACTGTGCATTCACCTGAGTGTACATTGTCAACAAATATACTCCAAACCTAATTTATCTGCATGTGCATCAGTGCATGATATCAACTAGATCATATCACTAGCGATTTAATAATGTAGGTTGTACTGGATGAGAAATGTATATATATTATGGGAAAAGCTATATGCAATCTTAAGCGCTGTATATAAGAAGCTAAAAATGAAAATAAGTTGCATTACTTGATCATTTATTATTGATGCAATTTTTTTTCATAAATTCACAACTTATTTTCATTTTAAAGTAGTATATCTATGTCTTATATGCAATCCTAAGGGCTGCATACAACATAACCCATATATTATTTGCATGCTTCGCTTGTAGAGTTGTACTTGATGTTAGCTAACATTCAAGGAATCAAGGTAGAAATGAAACCAAATTTAGTGGTAGCTATTTTTGTTAATCCCAAAATTAGTGGATAAAGTGGTTAGTTGTTAGTGGCACATTAATTTCCTAAAATAAAGTATAGAATCTTAGGACTACTTAGAAGTTACAGTATTTAGTCAATGTTTAGTGACCGTGATTATCTACTAAGTATCAGTTGTTGCTATTTTTTAGTTTAAGTTTGTTATTGTCAAAGGGGATTCATGCATGAAGAACGCATTCTTGAATGAAGATAATATTGATCTCTTTATTATTATATTAAATATATTAAAAATATTTTGAAATTCATGAAATATTTATGAAGGAGGCATTCATACTAAATATTGAAGTGTACATTACCTATCTTGCATATCGAAGCTTTGGTCAAGGATAGTTGGGAGGATTCAACCTTGTTACCTTAATCCTCAACCAACTATATTAAGAAAACTTACTGGAAGTATATTCAATATGATCATACCTATATATATCATATCCGTATTAGCTAGGCACCCAATTATACTATGATTATCCTTTGACTTTGTCCAGTAGTTGAAGTTATGAGATCAAGTCTTATTTAAGATATCTTTGACGTGGGTTGGTGGAATTACATTACCCTCCCCCACAATCAATACAAGGTGTTTGGGCTAAAGACTGGACTAGAAGTACTTTGACAATACTAGGACCATGACTAGAGGCATGCATTCGTATAAAAACAATAAAATCTATTTATACTAATATATTAAGGTCGTGTTCGGCACAAGCTTTTGAATTAGCTTTTAGTGTTTTGTCAAAATACTACGGGCGTGTTCGGCAACAATAGTTGTGGTGGTAGCTTTTAGCTGTGAGAGTAGTTGTTAGTTGTGCTGGTAGTTGTTAGCCAGTGGTTGGTGTGTGGCTGTTAACTGTCCAAGTAGCGGTATAAGATATTGATATTCGCGAAAAGAAGCTATCAAAGTAAATGTTTATAAATAACTAGTTAAAAACTCAAACAAAATTATAATATATAATTTATACACCACTAAACGCTATTTCAAAAGCTACAAATTGCAGCTTTTGACAAACACTACTAAAACACTAATTAGGAAAAATAGAAGTGTTTGTTAATTAGTGGTGTAAGTAGATTTTAGTAGTATAAATAGTGTTTTAGTAGTGTTTGTCAATTGTAGCTTTTGAGTAGCTTTGAGTGGTGTATAAATTGTATACTAAAGTTTCATTTGAATTTTTTAATAATTTTTGTAAACAACTACTTTGACAGTTTCTTTTACCGAACATCAATATATTATACTGCTACTTGGACAACTAACAACTAATAGTTACACATCAATCACTAACAGCTACCAGCACAACTAATAGCTACTCTCAAAACTAAAAGCTAATACCAAATCTATCGTTGTCGAACACGCGCTAAAAAGTGTTATTAACCAATTAATGGCGCCACGTAGCGCTCTCTCTTAGAATGGTTTACTGCACGTGATCAATATACAACAAAAAAATAATAAATGCAATCTAAAGGATTTGTTCTCGTGACATCAAGTTTATAAAATAATGTTTTTTAAACCAAATGATATTTGGTGATATCATTCTAAAGTAAAATATCAATAAGGAAAAATTGTTAGAAACTACCTATTAAAAACACTTTTTTAAAAGAAACTACCTTATATCATGTTTATTTTACAAAACTACCTTATAAGTGAAAAAACTTTAAAAAGCACTACCAAATTCATAATTTTCTAACTATGGTTAACTACTCCCTCCAATTATCCCTCTAATATAAGATTATGAAAATACCCCCTAAATTCAGTACGTTACAATTACGATATTATCACTTTCTTGATCACTTGATGCTCTATCTCTCAAATATACATGTGGCAAGCACAAGCACACCTTCTCTCCCCAAAAGTCAATCCCAAAAACAAACCAGCAGTAAAAGTGTCTAGTAGAGCAAGCTTTGCACCATCATCAAACCATATTCTTCATCATCATAAACGACATCAATTCATGACCCAAAACCCAATTTCTATCTGCTTTTGTTACTCATAATGAAGAATTAATTGGTGAAGCAAAAGGTTGGGAGAAGAAATTACACAAACAATTTAAGGGGGTATTCAATAGTTTAACGCTCCTGTGAGGGAAATTAGCAAAGAGGGGTTGGGGTAGTTTAGTAATCTTATATTAGAGTGATAATTGGAGGAAATAGTTAACCATGGTTAGTAAATTCTGAATTTGGTAGTGTTTTTTAAAGTTTTTCCACTTATAAGGTAGTTTTGTAAAATAAACATGATATAAGGTAGTTTTTTTTAAAAAAGTCTCTTTATTAGGTAGTTTCTAATAATTTTTCCTATCAATAATGAAAACTATAAATAATCGGCTTTATAGCCCCAGCCTACAAACTAATTCTTTATTTATTATAATTATAGTAGCTTGCTAATTAAGTATAAACTTCTAACCTGTTTACGGTGATTTTAATTTCAGGAGAAGATAGTTGACGAAAGTGAAGAAGTAGAATATACACTTGACGGAACAGTAGATCGACATGGTAATCGGGCAATACGTACTAAAACTGGACGATGGGGGCCTGGGATTCTTATTCTTGGTATTACGCACTATTACCACTGATTTTTTTGTCATTCTCTCGTGATTTCTTTTTTCAGTTTATGTGACATACACATAAGTAGATAGTACTATAGTAGTACTAATTAATCTTGTCAAAACTTAATAATTATTTAAAGTTTACGGACTTTAAGTTCGTGGTGAACTTTTTGTTGAAATCATATCTATATTTTAACATATTATTTTACATATATAATTGTATTCATATGTAATTAAGATATATATAGGTAACAGTAAAAATTAAGATGTGTAAAGTAATAATATATGTGTAAATGTGATTATAGGCTTTCTTTGTATAGGAAAGGTTTTACTAAAGTTTTTTCTAATATCTAATGTCGATAATTACAGTGAATCAAGGGCTAGCTACACTGGCATTTTTCGGCGTGGGAGTAAACTTGGTGTTATTTTTGACAAGAGTGGTAGGCCTAAATAATGCGGATGCAGCTAATAATGTTAGCAAATGGACTGGAACTGTTTATTTATTTTCCCTAGTTGGTGCCTTCCTTAGTGATTCCTACTGGGGTAGATACAAAACATGCGCCATTTTTCAAGCAATTTTTGTACTTGTAAGTTTCGCTCACCAATTTAATTTTTTTGTTCATCTTTAGTTCAATTGTTTGTGTGTGTAACATCCCCTAATGCCCTTAATTAATTATCTTGGTTTATCAAACCAAATAGTACACTCGTTTGTATGTAAGAAATCGCTTGAAATTCGAGTGTACTCTTAATAATTTTATATTCATATAGTGTGTATGTAATATAATTAACCTACTGTATGTAATTATGTTCAATGTTACAGGGTTTGGCATTGTTGTCACTGTCATCATACCTATTCTTGCTCAATCCTAAAGGGTGTGGTGATGAACAAATTCCATGCACCTCCCACTCTGGCTTTCATGTAGTACTCTTCTACATCTCATTATACATGGTGGCCCTTGGCAATGGAGGATATCAACCAAATATCGCGACATTTGGAGCTGATCAATTTGATGAAGAACATCCTAAGGAAGGGAGATCCAAAATCTCCTTCTTTAGTTACTTTTACTTGGCCTTCAACTTAGGATCACTTTTTTCCAACACCTTATTGGCCTACTATGAAAATGCTGGGAAGTGGGCAATCGGTTTTTGTGCATCTGCTACTACTGCTCTGATGGCTTTGGCCCTGTTTTTCGGTGGTACGCCTCATTATAGGCACTTTAAATCCCAAGGAAATCCTGTTGCTAGGTTTTGCAAAGTGTTTGTTGCTGCCATTAATAAATGGAAGGCTCATGTGCCATTTGAAGGAGAAGGTTTATATGAGTTAGATGCAAAGACATACTCTAAAAATGGAAGGAGACAGATATCACACACTGAAGGATTGACGTAAGTTTTGATCTTCTTAGTTACGTATGCAACACTTGAGTACAACTACGATTGGACTTGGCTATGTTAGACAACTCTAGGTGTAAAGAATTTGAAACTGATAAGAAACAAGACCAATTGAAACATATAAGTGGATGAAATTGATTGTTGATTAACAATTTAAGAATTTATTTTGTTTACATGAGTTTTAGATCAATAAGAACTTGCATCATAGTTTACTTGTAAAAACTTAATGATTGTGACCATTTTCATGCCATAGGATCTTGGATAAAGCTGCAGTTATGAAATACACTCCCGAACGTATTTCTACTAACAACCATACAAAGTACAACGAAAGGAACTTGTGTACAGTTACCCAAGTTGAAGAAGTGAAATGTATATTAAGGCTCCTTCCAATATGGATTTGTACTATTATGTACTCTGTAGTCTTCACACAAATGGCTTCACTTTTTGTGGAACAAGGTGCTGCAATGAAAGCAACCATTGGAAATTTCTACATTCCACCTGCGAGCATGTCTATTTTCGACATCCTTAGTGTTGTATCCTTCATTTTCATCTATCGTCGTGTTTTGAATCCCTTTGTCACCAGATTAAGGAAGAGAGGTCTCACTGAGCTCCAAAGAATGGGAATTGGCCTAATTTTTGCGATATTGGCAATGATTGCAGCTGGAACTGTAGAAATTTTCAGGTTAAAATTCGCGATAAATGATTGCAAGAACTGCAAAAATGCTAGCTCTCTTAGCATCTTTTGGCAAATACCCCAATACATGCTTATTGGAGCATCTGAGGTTTTCATGTATGTTGGTCAATTAGAATTTTTCAATGGACAGGCACCTGAAGGACTAAAGACCTTCGGAAGTGCACTTTGCATGTTGTCAATGTCGTTCGGGAACTACTTGAGCAGCATAATAGTGACCATTCTTATGAAGATAACCACACAAAACAATATGCCCGGATGGATCCCAGAAGACCTAAACAAGGGTCATTTAGAGAGGTTTTTCTTCTTGTTGGCAGGTCTAACTGCAGTAGATTTTATGGTCTACTTGTTCTATGCAAGTTCTTACAAATACATTCAAGCTGAAGAGCCAAAAGGAGAAAGTGATGGTGAAAGCAATATAAATATCGATGTCTAAAACAACTTCAATTTTTTGCAAATTGAAAGGACTTTCTTAGCCATGCCACAAAAGAGATCATGCACAATGAAGAACGTAATGAAATCTTAGGTTCTTACACGAAAAATGAGGGTGCAATAACATTTTTTTTTACCGTTATCTAGATGAAAGAATGCAGCAGAAAGGCATTTTTGCTTTTTGAATTTGCGTAGTCATAACCTTGATAGATGGCTCCTCAATGATATCTTGTACAAAGGACCTCTATTATATATAGGTTCACAAATAAAGCTGAAATTCCAAATTTAGTTTTGTTTTGTTTACTGTACTCATTATGGACTGATTCTATAAAATCTTGATATCGGTCCTTGATGTTTTTTCCATTAGTGATACATCTTATCTAAGTCTTGACACAAACATGAACATGATGTTGTAGGAATATATAGATGCATATAGCAGAATTTCAAGAAACAATTTCCTAACATCCATCATAGGATCGCAAACATAATTAAACACATGAATCAATCAATAGGTATTAAATATCAAATCTTTGTAGCGTGATTTTCCTGTTGTATGCAAGCTTTGAAGATCCAAGAGCCTCAAGTGTTGCGCCTCAAATCAGTCCACGAGCACCAGTTGAACACCAACGTTTGCTAGAACGAAATAGTATAAATTCTCTTGCTTTTGATGGTATAGGCGCCGGTTCAGAGGGAACGGATTTAGGGTTTCACTTTCTCTCTCTAGTGAAAAAAAACTGATTAATGAATTGATCACCTAAACCCTAATATTATATTCTTTATATAACAGAAGAGTCAATAGACTTGTTAGGGGAACTAATTCTCCTCCTATTCCCCTTTGGACCAGCCCAATCCTAATCTTACGTAGATTTGGATTGCTTTGTCCATAATTTATTTAAAGTCCTATTTGAGTTGTTTTTAGCAAAAGACTTTTATAAAGGATTGAATTATACTAAGTTATTGGAAACTTGTGTATATTGTGTTTATCAAACGATTTGAGTTTGTATATGAATTATCCAAATGCGATTATGTTATGAAAATTTGATATATATGATTCGAGAACTATGGATAAGAGCTTTAGATAATATTGGATTATGAATTATGTATTTTTGTTTGAATAATATACTTTGATTTTGTTTTCGTAATGTATTCTGGGGACATGTCCTGATAAGTCTTGCAAGTAGTACATAACGGAATTAAGAGGGAGACATCCCTTGTAAAAATTTAGAGACTTTGTCTGGAAGGCAACTCTATTTGTGTTCTCTTCCCCAATATAATATGATTTCTAATATGATTTCTGAAAGAGAATAGAATATGCATTTGAATATGTAAGTGGTTTTGTGGGAAGTTAAACCTTGTTTCCGAAGAAATATTTTACTCACCCAATTTTATGGAATTCATGTGCGGAATATGGGAATGAATCAGTAAGAAATTCATTAGGATTCTATGAATGAAATTAGCTATGTTGCATATATTTGGATTAAACGTTATTCTTTTTGAAACCCATAAGTGAGAAATATTGTTATGTCATAGAATATGTCAGATAAAATTGATTTCAGAATATCGTATTAATCCTATGGAACCCTTATGAGGTCCCTCTAGTTAAAAACGTATATTATTCATTTTGTGAGATACTCTTATCTATACTAATATATTAAAAGGCGTGCGTAAACAAGGAACGGTGCCATGTGGCGCTCTCCCTAGGGAATTTTAGTTCATGTAATCCATGTACAATAAAAAAAATAAGAAATTGCATAGTGTAGGTTTTGATCCCATGACCTTATGGTTCATGTACTAAAGTTTTAACCACTAGACCAAGTTGTATTTAGTGCTATCATATCAAAGTACAATATTAATAAATGGAAATTTTTGTTACCCGGGGCATAGCCCGGGCCTAATAACTAGTTATTATTTAAAACGAGTAACATTGAAAATTGTCTATAAGTTATATTATCTTTCATTATGATTTCTATGTGTCTTGATTTCTAATATTTTGTAAGATAAACTTAAATGTGTAAGCCACCAAAAAGATTCCTGGTTGGACAGTGTGTACTCAGTCTCGTTGACCTTGTTCTTGGAACGTGTCCTGGTGAGGGGCAGTGTTTATTGTTAGCAACTTTGCAGGTACTATAAAAGCTCCGGGATGGATAATGGATCATAAGAATCATGTAAAATGATATCCGGATAAGCAATGATGGAGATTATATAGTTTAGCTCAGAAAATTCCTATGTCATATTATTGCATAGATCCATTCAGTGTATATATATATTGGGTTATTGTAATGTGGGCCTTAACCCACAGGCCGTCTAGTATCCAAATATGAGTTAGTTTTGTTGCAGGGAAATGTAATAAGAGATCTACTTAATGTTAATTGAGATTTGTGAAAGTTAAGAATGATTAGCTAGCAGCTCGAAGGTGTGGGTTGTTACAGACTTACCCACTCAAAACAGGTGCGGGACACTGGTCGATCCGGATATAGTCGGAGCTAAGCTATGGTGAACCGGGTGTACTATGCGTAAAAGAAAATCCCCAACGTTAATAAATACCGACAAGTATCTAAAATCTACTCTGGAAAAATGTTGATCAATAAAGAGTAAGGTTGCATTAATCTAGACAATAAGAAAAGCTATAGTCTTATGAGTAAATGAAGAGAGTCAGGTGTACCATTTTATCAGAGATTGTTATGTAAAATATTCAGAACTTATAAACTTATGAGCATGTTGATTTTTCTCGCTTTTCTGGTTACTTTTTAATGTCTTCATGAAGTTATTACTTATTACTAGATCGTGCTCGTATAAGCTTTACTTTACCGAACATGTGGTTATTATCTGGGGTTGGGTAAAAAATTTACATTTGTTCATTGATCATGAGGAACTGATATTGATTAACGTGTGTGATAATATTGCTCGAGCCAATAACTATTATCCCATTGTAAAATATAACTAGTATTTGGGCTCGGAAATTGTCTCGGATCAGTATTGTTTTCCGAACTTGATATGCATTTTTTTCATTCCATTAAAATATATTAACGAAAACTCTACATTTATAAGGTGCACATATAATAATGTGGACACTTAAAGCATGATTAAAGGTTGGTTGAGATGGTAATTGTGTCATGTATAATAATAAGAGGTCATTGGTTCAAATCTTGTTGCAAGGTAATTTTTTTACTTTTGTTAATTGACATGACTTATGTACACATTGGACAATTCTAGTGGAGTAACATAGGTGCCATGTGACGTCTATACCTTTTAGGGGGTGTTTGGTTCACTAGTTTTAGGTATGAGGTATGGGTTTGGAATGAACAAAACCCATACCTAGTGTTTGTTTAACTTATTTCTAAATTTTAAACCCATATCTCAAACCCATAAGGTATGGGGTTTAGAAACTCATGGGGGGAGGTGGGTATGGCTCATAACTTACCTCTAGGTATCAAATAAAAGAAAATTTTTCATTCCTAAATGAAACCAAACACAAGGTATTAAGTATCAAGTTCCAAACCCATACCACCTTGATTTCATTCCTGATTCCAAACCCATACCATAATATGAACCAAACGCCCCCTTAATATATTTGTATAGATGCTTGATTACATTGTTTTATGAGTGTCTCAAAATATTGTGCTTATTTTATTTTTTTATCAAGTTATTTGGACTAATTAGGAAAATGTTTGAGTGATATTAAGGGTTGTCAACCCTCTTAAACACATAGAACAAAATATTACTCCGTCTCATAATATAATGCTTACTTATATTTTTTTTCGAGGAAATTAAGGAGAATTGAGGGAGTAGTAGGATTTTTCAAAAAAATATTATTTAATAAAGTATTTTTTTTTTGGTACTTTTGTCTTGAAATTACTTTTTCACTTTCTTTTTCATTCAAAAAAAATATCAAAAAGCAATGAATGTTCCTTGAAATGGTGTAAAATGATAAATATGGGTACGCATATTGAAAGAAAGTAGGGTGTATTTTGAAAAGTGTGTAAATATAGAGGATATTTAGTCCAAACAAATTGATAAAAAATAAAACAATCCGTCTTGCATGAACCCGGTTCACACTAAAAATAGTGTGGACCAGGCCTAGGCACGTGACCGGTTAAGAATACTCACTTATACACTATATCAAAAATAGATACACTATATCATAACTACGTACACTATATCATACAGAGGTACATTTTATCATACTAGGACACTATATCCTATAGGAACACTATATCTTAACTAGTCACTATATCCTATACAAAATATTTACTTAAACGCATTAAGAACATACACTATATCAAAAATAGATACACTATATCAAAAATAGATATACTATATTATACATAGGTACACTATATCACTTTAACATACACTATATCATTTTAACAGACACTATATCATTTTAACATATATTATATCATTTTAACATATACTATATCATTTTAACATACACTATATCATATCAACATACACTATCCTAAACTCACGTGATATGGATCGGATGCACATTAATTTGTGTGCACCGGGTTCCTATTATTTTTTGAAAAATAAAATCGGCACAACATTCTGGGATACCTGAAAAGGAATGTAACACTATATAATGGGACGGAAGGATCGGAAAAATATATATGCAACAAATTGGAGAGAGAAATGTAATAAAATTAATGTTTTAATGTATGATTGACCAATGAAAATTCAACGTTAAGAGGCCGGCTACTTGACAACCCTTTGGCGGCTAAATTATCCTCAAGTTTTACACAAACTTTTCAATATACCCTACCTTTCTTTCAAAATATGTGCCCCTATTTATTGTTTTATATTATTTCAAAAAACATTTGTTGCTTTTTTTATTTTTTCAAAAGAAAAAGAAATAAAAAAGTAATTCCGAGACAAAAGTACTAAAAAAAATAGTACTTCATCAAATATTTTTTGGAGAGTCCTATACTCCTTATATTCTTCTCAATTCCTATGAAAAAAGAAATAAAGACTATTATAAAACGGAAGAAATAATTTGTATACTTTTATTGAGTTTCTATCTTCAAAGAAGCTCCCTGGCTATATTAATAACATCCTAATAACGATAATCGCAACATAGGTCTTAGAGGCTTATACTACCTTCGTACACTATCTAATTAACTAATTAGATGCATGATACATAAAGACGTAATTACTTAAGTAGTCCAAACTCAAATGAGTTAAGCAAATAAAGCCTTTATTTGTTAACTCTTTGTTAAAAGTGTCTTACACCGTCCTGAATCTAATTGTCTAGCTAGCTATATATTCGAGGAAGGAACTACTTAATTAGTCCAAACACTTATGAGTAAGCAAACTAAGGTTTAATTAATGTGGCAAACTATCTGTTAAATATGTCATTATCCATACTATACAGCCTAATTAAGAACAACTACTCTAGTTTCGCCAAAACTGACCAAGACATCATCAATAGATCAGGTTGTAGTAAAATGATTCCCATGCAATCATATTCATGAAAATTATTTTTGCTTCTTTTAAGTTTATTTTCAGAAATTACAACAACCTGTCTACTGGTTTTCCTATTGAGAAAGAAAGAACAATATTTAAATTTGAAGCTATATGTGACCAAAGCAACGCAAGGTATGAGGCGATATCAAAAATCTATACTAAATATATTAAAAGACGTTCTTGAATATGTATTATTGTGCCACATGATTCTTTATAGTGTTTACATTATGTACTCCATACAATAAAAAGTTATAAAATACATCATATAAGATATGATCTCATGACTTCAAATTAGAAAATTACGTTAGTCCTAAAGGCCAAATTCTCAACCGACGGCCTAAAAGCCCCTATCCAACCAACCACCGCCACCCCGAAAACAGCCCCCTCCTGTCCCCCAGCCCCCAAAAAACTTCCCCTCCCCTTCTCCACCGTCGAAAACCTCCCCCCCCTCCCTCCCCTACCGCCGAAAACCTCCCATTCCCCTTCTCGACCACCGAAAACATCCCCCCTCTCTTCCCCAGCCCCGAAAACCTTCCCCTTTTCCTTCCCTACCGCCAAAAATCGCCCCTCCCCTTCCTAACGATTTTCGATGGTGGGGAAAGATAGGAGGAAGGTTTTCAGGGCTGGGGAAGGGGAAGGGGAAGGGGAAGGGGAAGGGAGGTTTTCGAGGCTGGGGGAGGTTTTTTCGAGCTGGGAGGAGGTTTTCGATGGTGGGGAAGGGGAGGGGGCAGTTTTCGACAGTGGGGAAGGGGAGGGGGAAGTTTTCGACAGTGGGGAAGGGGAGGGGGCAGTTTTCGACGTGGTGGTGGCTTGTATTGTGGCATGGCGGTGGTTGGGTTCACTGGTGGGTGAGGAGGGGGTGGGGATTTAATTAACCAAGGTTAATGAGGTTCAATTAGAGTTAATTAGGTTTAATTAGAGTCAATTAGTATTAATTAGGTTAGTTAGAGATTAATTTGGTTGATTTAGTCTTAATAACTAACGGAGTTGACGGCTGTTAGATATTAAGGGTATTCTAAGATTTTTCAAAACCTTAGGGGAACCTTGTGCATTTTGGAAACTGCAATGACACCCGATGAATATCGCTTGTTCATCTAAGACACGAAATCTTCTGATCAGCCTCAAACACAAAAGTAGATTTTGATGTTTACCGGAACAGAAATACATATGTATCTAGTAGTGCCGGACAAAAAACTCAAACCCTGATATTTATGCATGTCCAAATGGTTTCCAGCCTCCAGGTATATATCACGCGGCCCTTAATCCCTATCTTGATGCTAATTTCGACAATATTAGCAAAACTCAACATCATAAACACCCTAAAACAATTAATGAAAGATTATATATTCCTCTATTAATAGTAATAGAAACACAAATTAAAAGGATGGTTAATAGCTGTCTGCCTACACCAAGTAACACAAAGGTATCTTTATTATAAGCCAAAAAAACCAGATAACCAAAAAAATTGCAACGGTGTTTCTTTGTATAATGTCACTGTTAATATTTGTTTTCATTATTAATTAGCTCACTAAAAGATAGTCAAATTCTCTTATAGTAAAGAGATATGAATAGTGGGGGTATAGAAGGGGGAAAAAGACGTCATGGAATTGACCATTCAAGTAAGTTCCTAATTAAATCTAAAGTTTAAAAACATATCATAGGAAGGAAGCTGGAAGGCAAGCTGAGAAGTATTGCCTACCCATTTTGGGAACTTTTTTGCTACTTGGGGAGACGAGATGTGACCATTTGCCATAAACTTTTGGTTTTCTGAACTTTTTTTTGTGGATCATCATTCTTATTGCCTAATAATTCGGATAGAATTTGGATCATTGTCTAAAAAAAGGATTTGGATCCTAGAGAATCATGTCCATATTTTATCCATTGTCATATCTAATAGTAGTGACTAGTGAGAAGTGAGGAGGTAACGCAAACCATGAAAATTACATTTACAAATACATGTATGACTTTCCTTTTCTAATTATATTGGTAGGCCATTTGGTATCTATGTTAGAAAACAGGATATATATATATGATACTCAAGATAACATTGGTTAGTTGTTTAGATAATCTTCAAAATGCTCATTGTAACACCCGATTCATACGGACCATAGTCGACAATTGTTCTCAATAACCAACCCAAAAACTTTCGGCGCATGTCGTCCTTAATAACCAGCACAAGTACTATGAAGTAAATAAGGAACTGAACACCCTAAAAGAAAGATGCGTCTTTTTGGAATGAGTAGTGTATTAAATTCTCTTAAAACAATCATAAAGGGCGTTACACAGATGATAGTAATAACTACTCCCTCTATCCCATAATATAAGTCCTGATTCTGTTTTTACACGGGAATTAAGATAAACTAGAATCTTGTTTTATTTAAATAAAAAGATTCATTTTTATTGGGAAACACTTACATTGTTTTTAGAGTATAAAGGTTAAACCTAGTTTAGATAGTTGAATAAGAGTATAAAGGTTAAACCTAGATAATATAAGAAGCGAGCTCCTAAACTCTAGCTAAAGACTAGATAATATAAGAAGCGAGCTCCTAAACTCTAGCTAAAGACCTATCTTTATGGTAACTATCTTGGCTTGACAATACTATGTTATATATAACTGGTTGCAGGCTTGCATTAAGTCCAAACTTGTTCTTAAGATGGAGTTTTATCATTAATGTTGGCGAACAGTTAGTTTAAAATGTCATCATCGATATAGCTTAAAGACAACTACTTTAATTTTACCAAAGTTGACAAACTAATGAACATCAATCCATAAAAAATCGATCCCAGGTAATATAAACCATCGAAAACACTTTTTTATCATTTAAATAGCAAAATTTGTCAAAAAAAACTTTTAAAAATACAACTTTATGAAAAAAAAAACTTTTAAAGTGTGAAAATAGGAGTTTAAAGGACGATAGAAGGGTCAATATCATAATAGAAAAAAAACAGCAGAACACATAAATATGTGAAAGAAAATTTAAGTTTTTGGATAAAAAAAAATGTTTTTAAAAAGTTTTTTCTTCCAAAAATAACAATAAATATTCTGGTTTTTACCTCCTATTCTCTCTCAAGTTGTTATCAGTATATCTTTCTTTGTTTTTTTATTTTTATTTCTAACCACTTCCATCTATGTAACTGTGCATCAAAGCTTCCACTCTTTCTATATATATCATAGTTTTGCTCACTCTTTTAAATGCACTCTCCCAAAGCAACCTTGCAAAATTTCTCCCTTTTCTATCTTATAATTCGTCTTCTCGTTTTTATTCGCCCCAATCTACAAATTCATTTCATTTTGTATAGCAACAACATAATCAATGGCTTGCTTGAACTTTTTCCAAAAGGTACATGAATTTTTCTTTCCTTATCATTCACAAATAGCATGCTCTTTTTTAAAGCATGCTCTTTTTTAATTTGTGTCTAGTGTCTATAAATATTATGTTCGATACAAGGGATCAGCCCAATTTCCTTTCGAGTGATGTGGTTGGGTTTTTTGTTTTTCCTGGGTCCGTCTGGTTCTGGGTGCAGAGGGTCGAGTGTTCTGTTCGTTTTTCTGGGTAAAAAAATGTCGAGTTCTTTTTTTTTCTGATTTTGGTGGAAGGAATTTTTTTAGGCTCTTGTAAAGTTTAGATTAATTTCTCGTCCTCTTTTTCATTGATCAAATCAATATATTTATATACATCTTGACTCTAGAGTCCTATTAGAAATAACAACTTATTCCTAATTCTATCTTTTACACAATATTTATTTTTTAGATTCTTAACAGACTAACAGTATGTATGTATACATTGTGATTATAGGATAATTATGAGTTGGCTAACATTTTTGTTGGTGTTTGATATTATGTTGTTAACATTTACGTAGATATTCTAGTCAATGTTGTTAGCTTTAGCTTGACCTTCTCATACTTTCTAGCTTAGTCGTTATAGCTTGTTAAGTTGTTAGTCTTACTTGCAGTCTATATAATGTATCTTTTTTTTTTTTTTTTGAGGGGAATATAATGTATCTGATTTTTAGGACTGGATTGACTAAAAATATTAGAATATAACTCAACAATATAAATATGGATTAACGTGTGATTTTGTCATTTTAAAAAATATTTTAATTTTAAGTAAAAATTATTTTTAATAAGTTAATCATTGCGCGTTTTTCTTAAAATAAGTCAATCTTTCGATTCACTAGGAGTAAGTTAACCTTACTTTTGCGATAAATAAGTTAAATCACAATGTCATCTTATTAAAATATGACATATTATAATTTCAACGTCATTCACTATTGTTTACCGCAAAAGTAGATAAAGGTTAACTTATTCTAACGTAATTAAAAGATTGACTTATTTTGAGAAGATCAAGCAAAGATTGACATATTAAAAATAATTTTTCCTAATTTTTATTGTAAGAAAGAAAGAGAAGTAAATAACCCTAAATTAATGATAGTATTATTTATTTATTTATAAGACTTTAGTATTGATGGTTATATATACTACAAATATTATACAGGAGCTTACAACTAAGTAGAAGATTATACACCAAGTGAAAAGCTAGGACTTTAAAGAATTTTTTATAAAAAGAAAAAGAAAAGCAACAACTAGCAAACCTTATGAAATAGACGAGAAGATTGTATTTGTACTCGCTGATGAAAGTATGAAACCTTACCTAATGTAAGGTTCTACAAAAGCTAATCAACCTCTAGTACTCTAACCTCTATTCGCTATCACAACTGCTATCTTATCAAACACTCACACAATTTTCAAATAGCGGTTTAGTCATATCCAACCTCTATCTGCCACCTAAAGCCAGATAGGGTCATTATGTGGGGGCATTTATCATTCAATAAAATCATGTTATAAAGATTTTCTTATATGGTATCAAGTTAGCATAGTGCAACTTGTTTTATCTTAAATAAAAAAAGTTGCCGAGATTCACATGTTTTTAAATTTGAATTTTAAAGGTATGTTATTTTTTGAGGGAAAATGTTTATTAATAATAATAGTAGTTTCTTTTCAGTATGATATAGGTTTTTTTTTCTTGTAATTGGAGATTTACATAATTTTCAATTTTAAATTGTGTATTTTTTTATTCTGAAATTTTGTTAAAAGTACTTAATATTTTTTTATATAAAAATGCATAATAAATATTGTACACTAGGTGCATAATTCATGCTTTTTTTTCTTTTTTTGATGAAATCCATGCTTTATTAGTAGCTTAGTCGCATATTGCTTTCCTAAAATAATGTAGCATCTTAGGACTCCTTAGAAGTTAGATTAGTAGAGAAAATCATGGGCCATATATCCTCAGTTTAAATTTGGACGGGGTTTATTTATCAAAGATAATATTGGCTCCTTTATTAATGCATTAAAACTACAAAAATGTTTTAAATATGAAGTTTTGTATTATAAAATAGAAAATATTGACACATTAACCCATTAAAGTATGTAAAATGAAAGGCACCATGTGAATAAGTTGTATTTTTAGCTTTGGACTCCATTGACTAGCAAGAGCGCATAGGACAATAGACATGCATGTGTTACAATCTTGCTTTATTATAATCTATTTTAATGTTTTTATAGTTAACTAGCTCATAGTTTCATCAATCTTGAGGAGCTATAATGACTTATTTTCTATTTAAAAACTTTTCTTTGACTAACTAGTTAACTAGTCCAGACTCCAAACTTGTTCTTAAGATCGAGTTAGCAAACAAAAGCTTATCATTAATGTTGGCGAACAGTTAGTTTAAAATGTCATCATCGATACAGCTTAAAGACAACTACTTTAATTTTACCAAAGTTGACAAACTAATGAACATCAATTCGTAACAAAATCGATCCCAGGTAATATAAACCATCAAAACACTCTTTTTCATCATTTAAATAGCAAAATTTGTCAAAAAAAACTTTTAAAAGTACAACTTTATGAAAAAAAAACTTTTTAAAGTGTGAAAATATAAGTTTAAAGGACGATAGAAGGGTCAATATCATAATAGAAAAAAGCACAGTGGAACTCATAAATATGTTTCATCTTGAAAGAAAATTTAAGTTTGTGGGGGGTTTTGGTTAAAAAATGTTTTTAAAAAGTTTTTTCTTGCAAAAATAAATTTTTAAAAGTGTTTTTTTTTGCAAATTATCCTTTTAAATACTTCTAACCACTTCCATCTATGTAACTGTGCATTAAATTAGCTTCTACTCTTTGCTCTATATATATATCATAGTTTTGCTCACTTTTTCAAATGCACTCCCCAAGGCAACCTTGCAAATTTTCTCCCTTTTCTATCTTGTAATTCGTCGTCTCCTTCCTCATATTCCTCGTTTTTTTCCACCCCAATCTGCAAATTCATTTTGGATAGCAACAATATAGCCAATGGCTTGCTTGAACTTTTTCTAAAAGGTACATACATTTTAAATATTATGTTCAATAACACAGTGTCTTTGTTACGTGGAAGGATATATCATCTCTTATCATATGAAAGGATAATACTACTTTTCTAGCAAGGGATCAACCCATTTTCCTTCATACTAAATATTATTCATGCTTTTTTCTTTTTTATGAAATCCATGCTTTATTAGGAGCTTAGTCGCACATTGCTTTCCTAAAATAAAGTAGCATCTTAGTACTCCTTAGAAGTGAAAAGGCAAAATATCATGTGAATATTTAGTGGAGAAAATCATGGGCCATATATCCTCAGTTTAAGTTTCGACGGGTTTATTTATCAAAGAAGACCTTTTCAACTAACATAATATTGGCTCCTTGATTAATGCATTAAAACTACAAGGATATTTTAAATATGAATTTTTGTATTATAAAATAGAAAATATTGACACATTAACCCATTAAAGATGTGTTACAATCTTGCTTTATTATAATTAATTTTAATGTTTTTATAGTTAACTAGCTCATAGTTTTTATCAATCTTGAGGAGCTATAATCTTCCTATGACTTATTTTCTATTTAAAAACTTTTTTTGAATTATTCAAGTGTCAAAAGTATTAGTAAAATTATTGCTTGGTTAATGAAATTAGGAGTAATTTAAGGGGATTAAAACCATAATGAGATAATTAGGAATGTAATTTTGATCAATGTAACATTCGATTTCATATAATCATACTTTTATAATAAATAAAAACTATGCATATATGATATATGAGTCATATATCAACTATGAGAAATGTTTCTACGCTATGACATCTATTACTACAAGAATAGTACTTGGAGGCCCTAAATTTTTCTAAGATCTTGTGCGGTCTCCTATGTTGCACTTGCTTAGCGCTGCTCCTATACGTTGGTTATCACAAAACCTATATCTTTGCTTCTTAGTAACGCCAGCATTACCAATGCTTGAACTTTTTCCAAGAGTTACATGTATTTTCTTTCCTAAATGCATGAAAATGAAATCCTTATTATAATTTACAAACCTGATTTGATGATGATTTAGATTTGAGGATGCTCTTTAATTTAATTTAATTGTGTATATAAATATTATGTTTAATTACAAACGTACGAAATGATAACAAAGTTTTTTTTAAGTATCAACCTAATTTCATTTCCTTACAGAAACAAATATTTTTTTTCTTTTTGTAATGATCATATATGTTGATACCTTATTTGATAAGTATGTAAATATATATATATATATATATATATATATATATATATAAATATATATATATATATATATATATATATATATATATATATATATATATATATATATTGTAATAGTATGTATTATCGTGGTTGATTCATTTGCATGTTGGCTTGGAAGTTGATTAGGTTGGCGGCATCTACTGCACTTCGGACTGTGCATTTGTCTGAGAGTACGTCGTCAACAGAGAGTATTCCAAGCCTAATTTTTTTTTTTTAAGTTGGACTTTTGTTATTAAGTATTTCAAGGGGAAATACAAAACATTGCTTTACATACTTATATGAAAAAGGATAATTCTTATACTCCAAGCCTAATTTATTTGTATGTTCATTCAATCAACTAGATCATATCACTAGCGAGCTAATTAAGTAGGTGTTACTGGATGAGTATCTATAAAGTATACTTCTTCTGTTTCATCCTAATAAGTGAAACACTTCTCTCTTATATGTGAGAGCTTTTTTAGAGAATATTATTGCATGGTTCGCTTGTTGAATTGTATCTTATATTAGCGAACACTCGAGATAGAAATGAAGCCAAATTTAATATCCAAATACAGTTGTTAATGCCCAAAATTAGTGCGGACTAAGTGGTTATTTAGTTTTTAGTGACATTAATTTCCTAATATAAAGTGACTACTAGCTAGAGAGTATTTAGTTAATGTTTAACGGAGAAGGTCACGAGTAATGATTATTTACTAAGTAGTGCCAATAGTTTCTAATTTTTTCCGTTTAAGTTTGTTACTCTCAAAGGGATTCATTCTACGAAGGAATTATTGGTCAATAGAGACAATATCGACAAAGCGTGGATTATGGACTAGGGTGCACAATGCTCATTGTGCACCCAAAAAGAACATACAATTAATACAAAAGAACATCAACTTTTTTCAACAACTTTTCTACTTTAAAAAAGAACACACGGCTTAAAATTAAAGAACGTGTAAATCTATATTTATAAAAGAACAAATGTTATAATGAAAAGAACATATAGTAAATGAACATCTACCCTTAAGGTAAAAGAACATATATCTTTTAAATTTAAATTTGAAAAAGGAATCTTTACTTGCAAAATTTAAGGAAACAAATAACAATAATTTTTTTAAATTATAGACTCTAAAAATAATAAAACGACGTAGTTTAGAAAAGAGTGCATCATGCTCTACATGGACTTGGGTGCATGTACTTATTTGCGCAATATCGATCCCTTTATTAATATATTAAGTATATATAAATAATTTAAAATTTATATTTTGTATTAGAAAAAAAAAATATTCACACTTAATCGCCATTGATTTGAATAAGTTGTTTGTTTAGTTTTAACAAAAGTTTATAGGATGAATAATCATATGTTATAATCTTGTTTTATACCATTTGTGTTAATGTTTTCATAGTTGATAAGGTCATAGTTTTACCATTCATATTAAGGAGGAGTTATATTATTCCTATGACTTATTTTATTATTAGTCTTAAGTTGTTTGATTTTATTCAAAGGCCAAAAATTGTGAAAAAATATTCTTTTGAATTATTCGAGTTTTGCGAGTAACATAAACTTTTAGTTTTAATATAATTCAATAGTCTTAAAATTATTGCTTGATTAGTTAAATTTGGAGTAACTTAAGGGATTCAAAATCGAAAATCACATAATCAGGAGTGATATTTTGATCAATTTATCATCGGATCCTATATCAACATACTTCTACAATCAACTAATCAGGTTTTAGAAAAAAAAATTAAACAGGTATATAATCGAGTCTTATACCAACAATGAAACATATTTTATATAATGAGTCAATACTTATTAATATTAAAGTATTTCCTCCTTTCCAGAATACTCTTAAAAATTTCGTTTTGTCCTATAATACTCTTTTTACAATCCCATTTCTTTATAGGACCCCCATTATATTAATCCTCCTATCTTTTAAATGGCCGACACTCTCTCTTCTCCTAATAAAATACTATCACTCCTACTACCTAACAACTTTAACCATTGACCTAAACTCGAACTAAAAAAACAAGTAAAGTTCGGATTATCCGAAGTTTAAAAAGCCCAATTCGTATCCGATCTGAATACTCGAACTTTTTTCCATGTATTTAATCCGAATTATCCAAAACTTACAAACCAGATCGGATATCCAAAATTCCATATCTTTCAGGTCGGATTTTGTGCCTCACGCTTAGGCCTTAAATATCTCATTCTTCAACGTAGCTTGGGTTTTTGTGTTAAAATAACTATCAGTGCATAATGCATAATGGTAACTGTTATAATCGGCAAAATAGACTCGTTTCCACCGATTCGACACGAGACCCTTCTTCACTTGAAAAGTACCACCGAAAACAGAATCAAAACACGAATAGCACGATTAGAAAAATGCACCGAAGATGACCCAAACCTGAATATGATATGAAGTGACTCGAAAATAATGGTCAATCCGAAAATAATAATAATGAAATATCTTTTACAAACATTAAGGTATGTGTTTATTTATTTGCTAGAAAAGAAAGACGACCTTACTCGAATTGACCCGAACCAAACTAGTGTGAATCGGTTAAAATCGACCCGATGTGGACCCGACTAATCAAACCAGCACTTGCAACGACCTGAAATTTGACAGACTCTTACTCGAACAAACCCGACCTGACCCCGAGCGCAACCCAAAGACAATGTTTCACCTGAATACGACCCGGCCTAAAATGAGCCGACATATACCCACCATTTGCCGAACAAAAATTATTAAAAGAGACGGTCTAATTTTAATATAAAAGTAGACCTAGTAACTAAATGGATTAAACTAGTGACCGAAATAAATTAACCTAGTCACTATTGGGCTTTAATATTGGGCTTAGCATTGCCTAATTTTAATTTAAAAGTAGGCGGTCTCTTACAAGACAAACTCTTTGCCGTTTGCCATCTCTACTAACTACCAACGAATTCGGTGAAAAGAATAAAGGCAACACTAAAATATTTCACCTCAAAATCATCCAATTTCTGTTCCCGTGTGCTACACTATTTGAAAACTAAAGAAGCCAATTTTTTTTAAGGTAAGATAAAGTCCCTTGCAAGGAAGAGGGGAAATTGGGGATCCCTCTTTGCATGGGGTGAGACTCGATCCCTTGACCTTTGCGATCGGAGGTGATATCAATACCACTATGCTATCACCTGCTGCTCGTACTAAAGAAGCCAATTGTAGCCTTGTAGGTTAGGAGAATATTAGAAAAAAAAGTTTGAACGGTACGGTTACCGAACCGATAAAATTAGCGGTTAAACGGTACTGTTACGGTTATGATTTTTGAGTGAACGGTTAACCGAAATACTGAAATATTTTTTTCTCTAATTAATTATTGTGAAACATTTTCAAACAATTACATTAATTCTAATATTTGTTGCTAAGTTACAACAATTAGAGAAAGTATGTAATTATTTGGGAACTCTAATACTAATATAAACATCGTAATTAGGAAATTAAGTGAATTCTTAGTGTTAGATATGTTTTCCAATTGATTTATTATCCGCTTTATAATACATTTTATAAGAGTATATATAATATTAAAATATATGCACGAAAAAATTGAAAATATATATGTACAATAAGTAAAACATAATAGTATAACTTAAACAACGGTTAATGGTTAACCGAAAAACCGTACCGAAAAAACGGTTAACCGCTTAGGCGGTAACCGGTCTAAGCAGTTACGGTTCGCAAAAAGAGCGTACCGAAACTTCCGATTACCGAACCGAAATATTGTTTCGGGACGGTTAACCACCCATGAACACCCCTAGGTATACGTATGTAACAAAAAGTCAAGGACCCCCTAAAAAAAAGTCAAGTAGTTTTTTTTTTACCTCAAAAAAAAGTCTTTCCAAAAAATGTCTAGTTTCTTTCACTAATTTCTTCATGATAAATATTGATGTATACTTACCTATTTTACATATAGAACCTTTGGTGAAAAACCTCGTATAGTTAGGAGTCAACCTTATAACTTTAATCCTTAGCCAAATACATTAAGAAAGCTTTTCAAAAGTATATTCAAATATGATTTTTTTTTTTGGACCTCATAGTAAGATTAAAGGACCCTGTCAGATCGGAACATCTTGCTAGTTAACCTTGTCTGGGTCTGCGGACATACACTTTAAAATTGGGGGATGGTAAAGGAAAATCCTCTTCCAAAGTGCCCTTAGTGGGAATTGAACTTCTAACCTTGAAGTTGTAAGGAACCTTCCCACTAGGTCATGCTTAGTTTGGCAATATAATTATATATGTATATATCTATTATATTAGTAGTATGTACCCAAATGTGCTATTATTATCCTTTGGCTTTATCAAGTTGTTGGAGTAATGAGATCGAGTCTTATTTAGAACATCTGTGAGACATATATACTTTTAGAGATGAACTGAAAAAGAAAATAACGCAATAGTTTACTAATAAATTGAGGTAAGTGAATTTCTCTTTAAAAGGAATCCTCATATATTATTTCGCCCGGGGCCCATAAAATGTCAGGACCGACACTGATCGAGGATTGGAAGTACTTTGACATTAGGACCATGACCAAGCTCGGATCCCTATGTAAAAACGATAAAATCAATTATTTATTAATATAGGAGCTTGCTAATATATATAATTAAGTATAAATGTATAAACTTCTAACATGTTCGCGGTGATTTTCAGGAGAAGATAGTTGACGAAAGTGAAGAAGTAGAATATACACTTGATGGAACAGTAGATCGACATGGTAACCGGGCAATACGTACTAAAACTGGACGATGGGGGCCTGGAATTCTAATTCTTGGTATTACACTATTACGCACTACTACTACGTACTAATTTTTTTTGTCACAATATCATTTTCTCTCTAACAATATATATATTCCTATATGTTATCAGCTTAGGTAACATATACAACACATAGTAGATATACTAATTATCTTGTACAAAAACTTATAGAAAGATTCCATTTTGTCAGGAAAATTTTAGCTGTAAATTGATACAAATATAAAAACATAATAATTTGAAATATTGAGATTGTCTCATATTTTAAAAATATTATTTTTTATATAAAATAATATAATTATCCTCATATGTAATTAAAGATATATGTACTTCAAGATATAATCATAAAAATTCGAATGGGTATTAATAAATATGCGCGAATGTGATTATAGTCTTTCTATGTATAGGCGAGATTTTGCTGAAAAAATTCTAATACCTAACGTCAATAATTACAGTGAATCAAGGGTTGGCTACACTAGCATTTTTCGGCGTCGGAGTAAACTTGGTGTTGTTTTTGACAAGAGTGGTAGGCCAAAACAATGCTGATGCAGCTAATAATGTTAGCAAATGGACTGGAACTGTCTATTTATTTTCCCTAGTGGGTGCCTTCCTTAGTGATTCCTATTGGGGTAGATACAAAACATGCGCTATTTTTCAAGCAATCTTTGTACTTGTAAGTTTCACTCACCATTTTTTTTTATCTCTAGTTCAATTTGTTTGACCTTAATTAGCTAACTTGGTTCATCAAACCAAACAGTACACTCGAGTTTATGTAAGAAATTGTTTAAGTTGTAGTTCGAGTATACTCTTAATTTTATTTGTTTAGTATGTATGTCTTATTACTTACTGATGTAATTATGTTTAATGTTACAGGGTTTGGCATTATTGTCACTATCATCATACCTATTCCTGCTTAAACCTAAAGGGTGTGGTGATGAAGAAACTCTATGCACCTCCCACTCTGGCTTCCGTGTAGCACTCTTTTACATCTCATTATACATGGTGGCCCTTGGCAATGGAGGATACCAACCAAATATCGCGACATTTGGAGCTGATCAATTTGACGAAGAACATCCCAAGGAAGGGAGATCCAAAATCTCCTTCTTTAGTTATTTTTACTTGGCCTTCAACTTAGGATCACTTTTTTCCAACACCTTATTAGCCTACTATGAAAATGATGGGAAGTGGGCAATCGGTTTTTGTGCGTCTACTAGTACTGCTTTGGTGGCTTTGGCCCTGTTTTTTGGTGGTACGCCTCGTTATAGGCACTTTAAATCCCAAGGAAATCCTGTTGCTAGGTTTTGCAAAGTGTTTGTTGCTGTCATTAATAAATGGAAGGCTCATGTGCCATCAGAAGGAGAAGGTTTATATGAGTTGGATGCAAAGACATACTCGAAAATGGGAAGGAGAAAGATCTCGCACACTGAAGGATTAACGTAAGTTTTGATCTAGTTTACATAATACTTGAGTACATTTATGTTTGGCCTTATGATATGTTTGACACCACGAGAGAATGTGATACCGATAAGAAAAGATACTTACTGAAACCTATAAGAGCATGTACAACGTAATTACTCTCCAATAAACTTTCCATTATTATCTCCTTAAGTTACTTCCAAAACTATATCTTAAAAACACCCCACAACAACTCTTGAGCTCTCCAAAAGTATATTTCACTATGTATGATCCCATGTCAATTAATGAAACTCATTCCTTGATATCATGTGTCACCAATTAATTTGGATAGCCGGTAGTGTAGTCTTTTCCCATTTCTCCAAAATGGTATGTCCTCCAAGAGTCATTTTTCAAAGTATTTTCATGGAGGTACACTCAAGACATACCCAACCGTCCCATTATTAGTTAAAAAAAAACTTTTCATCTTCTACTATCCTTGACGAGCTAGTTGAAGAGTCGTTCTAAGAGTTTCATTATACATGTTCTCAGTGGATTAAATTGATAATTTAATTGATTGTTTGACTACCAAGTTGTAGATTTATGTTATATGAAGTCTACATTAATAATAAGAAGTTGCATATACTTGCTTGTACCAACTTAATGATTGTGATCCACTTTCATGCCATAGGATCTTGGATAGAGCTGCAGTAGTAAAATACTCCACCGAACGTATTTCTACTAACAATCATACAAAATACAAGGAAAGGAACCTGTGTACAATTACACAAGTTGAAGAAGTGAAATGCATATTAAGGCTCCTTCCAATATGGGTTTGTACTATTATGTACTCCGTAGTCTTCACACAAATGGCTTCATTTTTTGTGGAGCAAGGCGCCGCAATGAAAGCAACCATTGGACATTTTCACATTCCACCTGCGAGCATATCCGTTTTCAACATCCTTAGTGTCGTATCCTTCATTTTCATTTATCGTCGTGTTTTAAATCCTTTTGTTACCCTATTGACAAAGAGAGGTCTCACTGAGCTCCAAAGAATGGGAATTGGGCTAATTATTGCGACATTGGCAATGATTGCAGCCGGAACTGTAGAGATTTTCAGGTTAAAATTTGCAATAAATGATTGCAAGAATTGCAGAGATGCTAGCTCTTTGAGCATCTTTTGGCAAATACCCCAATACATGCTTATTGGAGCATCTGAGGTTTTCATGTATGTTGGTCAATTAGAATTTTTCAACGGGCAAGCACCCGAAGGACTAAAGACTTTCGGAAGTGCACTTTGCATGTTGTCAATGTCGTTCGGGAACTACATGAGCAGCATAATAGTGACCATACTTATGAAGATAACCACGAAAAATAATATGCCTGGTTGGATCCCAGAAGACCTAAACAAGGGTCATTTAGAGAGATTTTTCTTCTTGTTGGCTGGTCTAACTGCAATAGATTTTATGGCCTACTTGTTCTATGCGGGGTCTTACAAATACATTCAATCCGAAGAGCCAAAAGGAGGTGGAGATGGTGAAAGCAACATAAATACTGATGTCTAAAAACAACTTCAAATTTCTGCAAATCGAAAGGACTTTCTTGTCTAGTCCACATAATAGATTGTGCACAATGAAGACTGTACTGAAATCTTGAGTTCTTAAATGAAAAATGAGGTGCAATAACATCTCATTTTGACCGTTATCTAGATGAGCGACGCAGCAAAAAAGCGTTTTCGCTTCTTGATTTGCATAGTCGTAACGCCATGATAGATGGCTCTTCAATGAGATCTTGTACAAAGGACCTCTACTATGTATAGTTTTACAAATAAAGTTCATATTCCAAATTTATATTGTCTTGTTAATGTAGTCATTATGGATCGATTTTATAAAATCTTATTTATTCAAATTATGATTGAAGGTAATGTGGTTTTCTAATAGCAAACTTAATTTCCTGAATTACACAAATGGCTTAAATATGAATCAAACAGATTTATATATAAAAGAATAATGCCAATCTGAAAACCCAAATAAACAGGTGGATACATCCTATCTATCTAAGTCTAAACACAAACATGATGCATCAATGGCCACTAATTACAAGGCTTTTTCCTTGGCCTGTGAACCTCCATAGATTGATAGAAGTGCCCACTGATCACCGCCAACCCCCCCCCCCCCCCCCTCCCCCTCCAAAAAAAAAACAAAAAAAAATGAAGAGAGAGATCTCAAAGCTACGCTGTTCCAGCCACAAGACATGATTTACATACGTGCTCATTACAAAACTCGAGCAACAAGCAACACCAATTTTCAAGAAAGCTTTCAAAGATCACTCAGAACGTTTGGACAATGAATGGTAAGAAAAAAGGCATAACCTCAACTTTGGTAGAGAGTAGATTTATACACCTATCAACAGAAGGCAAATATAACCCCACTTGTTTCTGACGCCAAAATTTACAACCGGCAACATCCATGCTTGCTATTGTGGACTTCCAAGTATTTTCTTTGCAAAAGGGATGCGGTTATTCATGAAGTACCAGAAATCCCAATTACAGTTGCCGCTTTTCAAGCAGGCAGTCCATTTTAATAAAATCTGCTGATGTCTAGCGTAAAATGTCTGATACTCTATCCAATGCATCAGCAGGAATTTCCCTCCCCGGGACCTGGATCTTTAAAAGATTAGCGTACCTGTCACATAGATTTCAGTCAGATACCACAGAAGGTTTTCAAATTTGTAATAGTAGCAAGATAAGGTTTTATCAGACTTACTCCTCTGGAGTAAACAAGTCCTCGTGCTCTGTGATAAAAGCAAGCAAAGCCTGCAAGGTGAAAAAAGTCAATCTCCGGTCATAAAAGCAGTTAAAGCACTGAAAAATTATTCCATCCAGAATCAATAATCACTTATATGTACTGTCTCTGAACCTTTTTTATGTTCTTGGTTGGAATCTTTCTTACACAAAATAGGAACATCATAAGGGAACGGAAGGGTACTATTTTTGGATGCCTAGAAAACATTGTCACATTGCTTGAATTTGGAATATGCCTAATTTAGCATAAACACCCCCAATTGCATAAAACGAGACAGGATGGGGACCAGGAACGGCACAACTACTACAATTGTTATTTTAGTAAATCATGTTAAATTCTAAAATAATGAGTTAGGGACATTACGACAACTATTTCCAAATGAACTTAATATACTCGCACTCATCTCAGATAAGTACCTCAAATGGCATGTTTAGGAGCTCGAAGTAAGTCCGCACACGGTCCAATCTTAATTGCACAGCCTCACTGTCAATTGATGGTATAGCAGCTAGAGCCTGCACCAGCACTTTCAAGATGTTATGCTATCCAAAGAAACAATAGGAAAACAAATATATTAATAGGTTCTTTGTCACATTATAATTTCCCTCCTTTAAAAATCATAGAAAAAAAATCCTTCAGAATAGAACTTCTAAAGTTACAGAGAACCAAAAGCTAGGAGATGCATTCCTGGAGGGCAAGTAAAGATATAAATGCACTGTTTGGTCAAGAATTCAAGATCAAGAATTAGCCAGCTAAAAGAAAAAGAGTGTTCAAAATCCATGTTTTGCTAGATGACTCCAACAAAACTAGGGGTGGCAATTAAGCAGAAAGACAAAATCCAGTAAGTTCAAGTGATATAATCCCTCAGATAGAAAAAATTCATTCAACACCAAATTGTGAACTGCAGTTGGACCCACCTGCTCCAAGGCAATCGAATTGCGGCAAATCTGTTGGACTCCAAAAAGGTTAATTGATTTCATATCGGCCAAAACCTGGAAAAGGCAACAGTTTCTAGATCACACAGAGAAACCAGGATGACAGATTTCGTGCATATCTAGAGAGAATTAAGGCAAAGGGAAAATCTGTACTCGCCTTGATTGAAGTGTTAGCTGCAACGCCACATATTCCACCAAAAATGTAATTCTGCTTTATCCCCGAGACAAAAGAAGCAATTGCTTCATCTCTGCGTGTTATCTAAGGAAATGCCACATAGAATTTAGGTCAGGACGACAAAATCTCAGTTATAAGCATTTTCCACATCTTGTCTTCTTTTCCTTTATTATTCTTTTCTTATTTGTCCATTGTGAGCATATACTTCCAGGAAATAACATATAATAAAACTCTGGCACTAGCAACTAACGACCTGAAGGTCCAATCTCTTTAAAGTTTCCACACAGGATTCTTTTCTTCCAGCACTTTGATAAAGTGTTTCTAACCTTCTTTCAATAGAAATCAACTCAACTCCCATGGTTTTATACTTGTATACTGGAGATTAGAGAGACCAATTAGAGTCATGATACTCCTTTCATTCTAAAATTACTTGTTAAATATCTCTTCATCAGATGTCCCAAAATCCTTGCTGCAGACCTTTTGTGAGCTTTCTCTCTCTACTTTTTTCTTCAAAGTTGGACCCCACACCCTTCCACCCCCTTTTTCTATCTACTTACTTTCAAAATTCGTCCCAAAATGCTCATGTAGCAAGTAATTCAGGACAGAGAAAGTAATACATAGATGAAGATGCCAGCATGTCACATGATTGCCAATTTCTAGCACTATTAAAGAACTAAAAGCATCTAATATTTATCGCACAGAAAATGTGAAATTCCAGAGGACACTATATAACTAAGTCACTAAATTCTATTAACACAAACTCAGTCAAAGCCACTAGTCAAGACTCAGCAGTCAGCAGATTCTAGTAAAAAGATAAGAGGATCATTCATCCACCTCAATACCCACCTGCTTTCTACGATATATTGTATGTAAAATGATATGACAATTTTACTCTACTTTATCGAAAAGTTCAGAAGAAGAAAGGAAACGGGCCTAAAGAAAATCAAATTATATGCCTAAATAAGACAAATATTTGCACTGTTATGTAGTCCTATAGTCCCATACTACTACGAGCAACATTAGAAAGGAGCACACCTGTGCAGTGAGGGAAATAATAAAATCATCAGGTTCTTCTGCATCTAGGTCATCCAGATATTCTCTGCTTGTCATCTCCTGTTCAGTGTAATTTGACAGCAAGGCCAAATACATTCAGTATATAGTATTTCAAGAGCTAGTAAAGCAAACTTCAGAATCATTAATGAGAATATCCAGTTACAAAATTGAAGTCACTACATGCCTGCATATGGAAGACAGTCTCCAATTGCATTTCTACACGCAAGACTTTGAGGCAATCAATAGCCAGTTTTCTATAATCATCAGCAAATGATGCCAGATCCTTTGACGGACTGCTACTGACTTCACTACGGCGTGGTGTTCTCTGGTTCCTGCCCTTCTCTTCCACTTGATTACATGCCATGGAGAATGTTTCTCCAAGTCTGCACAAAATATAATAATCTATTATGCACAACGTTTTGCGCTTTGTAACCTCTCCCAAGCTTATCTTGAAACCACCAATTGGAATGACCCTCGTATATAATACTTCTTATCAGGATCATTCTTGAATAACAAATGCCACTATTAGCAGTACAATAAAAACTGATCATAAAATGGGCAGAGTTTTAATGAAGCATCAGTAAAGAAAAAGACTTTGAAAAGATTCTAAGACCTTTTCACAACACACAAAAAAAGAAGTAAAAAGATCTTTGATATGAATTGGTTTCAACTGTTTTTGCAATATATCCATAGAGCAGAGACAATTCCACTATGGTTCACTGCGTTCAAATGAACCCAATGAATTTTGGAAAAAAGTTGTGCGGTTTTTGTTTTTTTTAAAATAAAGAAAAAGTAATAAACAGATATATACAATTCGCATGTAATACTAAACCCGAAAACTAAGTGCAGCAAGATGTTTTGTTTTTGAAAACGTGTTCGCGAGATCGACTCCTGCTAACAAATCAAACTCCTTTTCCATCCATTTTTTTTCATCTTGGTTCTAACTACAGTCTTGGTCATTCAAAATCAAACCCGTTTTCCTTCTTTTTTTCTTACCTCTTAGCTTTTGGTTTTATCTAAAGTCTTGGTCACTGCCCTTCATTTACTGCCTCTCCTACACACACCTTTCTCTTTTCTAAACCCTAAGCAAGACCAAACGGCAGCCACCATCCTCCACGGCTCCACAGCCCCACCGCCGGCCACGACCACTCATCGCCCATGGCCGCCGCCCGCCCAGGAGCCAAAGGTAAATTCTTTTTTCTTCTATCTAAATACTTAAATTTCAGATTTGAAACATTAGAATATTTAATAATTTTTTAGAGTTTCTAATAATTATAAATAGTTAGTAGTAATGGGGTATACAGGTGAGATAATTGTTTCATTGCTTGATGTTTGAAATTCTTCAAATTATGGATAAAGTTGGAATGTTAGATTACATCATTTGAGTAATGTGTTGATTGTTTTTAACTATATGGTAATGAATAATGGGAATGTTAAATGTATTAGTTTTTTGGCCATTTGGGTGACCAATTTTTTGTTGTTGCTTGTGTTATTGTGTAGATGTTGGAGTTGTTTTTGACTATGAAGGGTATATTTGTTTGGAAAGATCGTGCGGGGAAGTCTAAAAAATCGTGACCTTGCGCTTCCCCTCGTCTAAGAGAACCTCCAAATCCAGTACAAGAAGACAATAACATCTTATTTAGCCATTATAATTTGATATTTGAATTAATATATTGAATTTTTTAAGTAGATTATCTTTTGAACGCCTGTGAACCCATATGGTTGAACACCTGGATGCGCTGCCAGAGGGGCATTATGAAACAACTAATTGCTATTTGACCTTATATAAAGCCAGAAAAGGAAAAAAAAAAAAAAAAAAAAAAAAAAAAGAGGAAAGAACTTGCCTTTCAATAGAATCTGCAACATACTCCAGTGAATCACTTAAAGATGCCAATAAAATAAGTTTATTATCATCACGAATTAGATATTCCTGCATGAGAAAAACGATAACAGGCACAACCTTATCAGCCAATCTTCCAAAGACCTCTAAGAAAACCTATGTGAATCTCGCAAACAGTTTAACAGCACACGAAATCATTGTCACCTCTTTTTCTTTTTCCTTTTTCCCAAGGTTGAAGCAGCGTAAAATAATATGGATGTCGGAAAGTGACATGCATTGTTACAATGCCAAGAACAAACCATACCTGTTTGATTGGTCGCAAGCCAAGTAGCAATTCACTCATCTGTTTTTCGACTTCAATCCCATAAGCATCAGAAGGATTATCACTTAGACAGTTCTGTAGGCATGAACTAGCAGGATCAAGCTTCATCAAGCTTTCAATATCGTGCCTGCCGATCAGCATGTAACTCTGTTTCTCAAGAACTGCCTAAAACAGAAACAACATGAAATTTTAAGGAATGCTAGCATTTATTTTTTTTCCACTTAAAACGTAAGCATGAGCCACCAGTTATGCAACTTGAAAGGTGTGTGTTTGTATCCCTCAGCACAGACATGGATTATCTTTTAAGTGGAAAATAATATCTTATATTTAGATAACTACGCTGAGCAATCTAGACAACAAAAACACCTCTTATTTATTTCCTCCATCTCTCAGAGTAGGGTTTAATCCTCCTTCGCACAACATCTGCATTTGGAATATCAAGGCTTTTGTTTCTAAATGATTAACTAATCTCAATTCTCAACTTCATCTCTTCTATGTATGCTTTTCTTTTGCTATAGCTCCCTAATTAGGGAACCTGCACCTCCTGATCCCTGAGAAAGAAAAAATTGGGAGAAGAGGCAGCACTTATGGTAGAATCTGCTCAAGCTTATAGGAGTTCCAATATAAGCTAGCAGAATATGTCATTCAAGACAGCCACATGTTTTAGTCCTATCCTACAGCCTCTCCTGGTCATATATCATCTTCCTTCTCTCTCCAACAATATATTTTTCATAGCCAATAAGCAAATTTACAGTTACAAGATTAATAATTACCCTCTGCAAAAATCTGTAACTCAGAATAGAAGACTTAAAACCTGGCATACACCACAGCGCATGCCACAACAAAAGCAAAGCAGATTAAACACAATATACCAAGGGACGAACAAGGGTACAAGAAATATTCACCTCCATGTACGAAGTACGACATCTTTCATATGCTCGTTCCAGAAAAGTTTGAACGTATTTGACAAACTCCGCTGCAAACTTTGGCATAGCCTGAGCCCACCCAAGCACCTAGTAGATACCACCAACATTTTGAGAATTTGCTTTGCGTTGCAGATATAAAGGGAGTGCTTTAAGCTACTAGAACCAGTTTGGAGCAGAAGGTGAACACATGAAATAAGTGTCATCATAAGTTATAAGAAACATTTACATTCAGCTTACTGATAGGTCCTCTAACCCAGACACAAAACAAAGTAGTTGTTAACTATCTGGCCCATGACTTGAGTGCCATGAGTATTAAAAACAAGTAATTCATGCCTTTTTGAGTTTATTATTCATATTTTATTTCTGGAATCAATTATCAAAATCTTTCAAAAAGACAAGTAATTCCTGCCCTCCAAACATCATCAGTTTCACACATATTCTATTAAGATCTTATTTATACATTTCTAGACACAGAGCACAAGCTAGCCTTTGAGTGGCCTAGTAACACATGAGAAAGGAACAGCTCACTTATCATTTATTTAAAAGTAAACATTCATCTTGTTTTATAACCAGCTCGTTTGATCAAAGTTAGGCCACTTGTCAAAAGCATAAGGAAAATGACATTAATGCACCTCCTTTGCCAAGAGATCTATAGCCAAAAGACCCTGCAGGACTGGTCGACCCTTCTCAACAGATGGAGTGTAAGAAGCAGCAGCATGTGCGCGAGGACGAAATGCAGCTGGACCTGCAAAAGAACTAATGAATAAGGATTTTTGTGACCAAAATTAGAAAATCCAAACCCATTACTTTTAAAAAGGACAAAGAAAACAGCATACACCCAAAAAACAAGAAAAAGTTGTTTCCCCAACATCTCAGTATAATAACTGCTTATTGTTCAATTATGACATCACATCTGAGGGGATAATCTCATCTTTTATGTCATCGCATTTCCTCAGATTTCATAATTAGGCGGATCCTTCATGTTTATGTGCTGCTTAACATGCTTGTTGAGCACATGAATGAAGCATGGAAGTATGTAAGCCGGTATTAGCCCATATCAGCAAGTTAAAGATTAATATTAGACAATGACAGTAAACACAACATAATCTTAGTTCCTTTGATTCACATGCTAACTTAAGACACGGAAAAGCAACAATAATCTCCAATCTGTACACTTATATTGCTTAAAATACGTAAAACCATAAACAATGAGTAAAAGGTATTCGTGTGCACTTAGAAGGATCCAAACATCGACCATGTCACATTTCTACAACTACAAGAACATTGTCATGCAGGCATTCACTTCCATTGATTCAGCTGGCAATTGGCATACCTACTAATGAATCAAACTCAATAGACCATCTCTTCAGAACACTACTAATAACAAAGACCCTTTACTGAAATTTCTAGAGCTACATATTATCTGAGAAAATATTAGTCATGGAACTTGCTTGATATAGCCTGCTGTACACTTTTTCGGTAATCCACGAACATTGTAGGCAAAAAGTGGTCCTTCACAAAATTCTCAACAAAAGCTAGCAATCCATCATTTCTGCAAACAAAGAAAGACAATGGCAGGAAAAAAGAAAGTAAAACAAAAAGGAACTAAATTATGAAATGATTGAATTAAATGCAAGGAGCAGGGCAAGAAAAGAAAAAACAGAAAAATTTTACCAAATTAAATTAGAAGAAACAACAATTTAGCTCATGTGGTATCAGCAAAAAGTAAATCATTGGAGGTGAATCATATAAGAAGAGAAGACCAAAGATGAAGCAGAGTCAAATACACAAAATAGATCCAACTTATTAACCTAACCACTTAAAAGGAGAAAAAAAGGATGTCATGTTCTTAGACTGCTCTGAGAGGGGGGGGGGGAGTTGATTTCACAACAAACATGCCAAATGCGTGTCATTTTCTAGGATTCCGGTACTTTAAGACGAATCTCCAGGCATCATACACAATATTTGATGTGCATCCAACACAAACGCAATGATTTCATATGTACATAAACTACAACTTACTTTGCCTTTTCATTATTACAGTAACCAAAGCAGAATACAGAAATTAAAAAGAATTTTACGACATCTATCTATGCTCTAGCTTGAACACAGCAGGCAATTTTCTAGTTGGACTTTCAACAGCCCTAATAAAACAGGAGAAAGGTTATTATGCCTCAAGTTCTAAAGGACCCTAAGAAAACTCTTTTTTATTAGGAGCAACACTATAGCTTTAAGGAAATTAAGTTCAGAATTTCCTAGTTGAAAACAAAAAAGTTTTATTCCAATAAACAAAAGTCCAACACTATAGCTTCATGCCTTCATTACACATGTATATCAAATATATGGGACAGAAAGGAAAGCTAAATTCCAAGCTTACCCAGGCTGAATATACTTCTCTGGCAACATTGAAGCAACCTTATCTGTAAACTGCAATGAACATTGGATAAGAGGAACAAATTGCCAAAAGCATACATGACGCATCATCGAATGCCAGAAACCACAAACCTGAAGAACAGGACGATAAACAGCAGCTGCTAGATAAATTCCTTCCTCGGGTAAGACAGATGCAGACCCATAACCCTCTTGTAATAAGCCTTGGGCCTTCTTATTCCAACTTTGGACTATCGAAAAATTTAAACCAACAAGAGAAAACTATGTAAACAAAAACTTTTTTTCAGTGAATCAAACTGCAACCAACAATGAAAGTTTTAGCAGTACTTCTATTGCCATCTTCTGATGAATCTCACAATGATAACAGAAAATCTGAAAATTAATATTAAGTTTTCATAAAACTGGATGTGTTGAATCTTCTATCTTTACCTCAACTGGTAAATCTTGAAAGGCTAAGCTCTTATTAAAGCATAAAAAATTGGCCACATAGATAGAATTCTAAAAAAAATGAAACCATTCCCAACTACGGGTGCATTTTTTTCACCTGATTTTCACTTAGTAACTTATTTTGAGCTCATCTAAATTTATTAGCTATGAGCTTAACTTATCTAAACTTATTGGCCCTAAACTTAACTTGTGTATACTTATCCGAGCTTATGATAGTTGTAAATGGACTGGACTTGGTTAGCTCTTACCAGCCATTAATTTAATTTATCTGAACTTATTCTTCCTAGAATAAGTGCAAAATAAGGTGGGGAGAGCAACGCTACAAAGCCTAAAACATAAGCAAGAGGCCACTAACCAAAAGAACTTTTCTAATAAGATTGGAGTTCTTTAAAGGCCAGTTCCTTTCAGTGAGTTTTAGATTTCAGTTTTGAGATCACATATTTGTGTGCAAGGGTTGGGAAATTTAATTAAAGTTAATCACAAATTCCTCTTGATATTAGGAATTGACAACTGAAAGCAAGACATTTCTTATACTGCTCTCCAAGAACTTCATCTCAGTTTTCAAAGAAATATCAACGTTAACTATGATTTAAAACAGGTATTTAGATCTTTTTCTTGGCATACTCCTTTCACCAAGGGGGGTGTCAGTTGTCACCCATGCACATAAACAGGGCAAAGGATAAAAAGGTTCAAGACCAAGAAGTATCGTAAAGCAAAATCAAGATAAATCAAGTGACACCCAACTTGATCCTTATGATTGCAAATTTATAATATTATTAGAAACTACCACCAACCCTTCACGCAAACAGTGTCTGCAGATAAACCAAGAAACGTTTACATATTGCATGCTTATGTATCGTATTTTTATATAGTTTTAGGTGCATTTAGATTGTATTTTAGGAACATTTAGGTGCATTATAGTTCATAATTGCATACTATTACTCAATTTGCGAAATATTACTCTTTTCGTGTATTTTTGGTATTCTTTGCTAAATTTCAGTATTGAAAACATAATTGGAGTATGATTGGACAAGCTTAAGTAATTATTGGGAAGCAAGCTACGTTCATAAGGATTGTTTTGGATATCTTTGAGTGCGATTTGGAGCTAAATTGGAGTTGAAATTCAATGAAAGAATTGTGGAAATTGAGTCATGCTTACTCTTTTACTCATAACTTTTGACTCGACATTGATAATTGGATGATTTCAGCGGGCATTGGAAATTAGGCCTGAAGGGCTTTCAAACGATAGGTTGCACGGCCCAAGACGAGTTATATTCTAGGAGATATGGGCTTCATGTGTTGGCCCTGTTTTGCTGAGGTTTCCTACGCGCGCACGGATTGCTTAATTGAGACCCTTTGATGATTTATCTGGCTTTCCTTATCTTGTAACTTAGTTTCATATTAGTATTAGGAGATACAACTTTTTATTGTAGGACTATGAATCAGGTTTGGATATATTATTCATTCACGTTTGGCGTTGTTTTTATTTCTAGATTTTCCTCTGTAGTTTTGCCCCTAGTTTATTCTCTATTGCTATTTGGAGATTCCATATTGTGACTTTGATCAAGGTTTTATATTCGTCTTCGATTCAAGTATTACGTATCAAGTTTTATTCTTTCCTTCTCTTTTGTTTATTTAATTATGTTTTCAATTAGGTTTGTTAATTTTATTGCCACAAGTAGTGAGTAGTCTTTTTATCTAGGATTGAGTTGAGCCCTAGTATGGATTGATCATAACATTTTTCTCTAATTCCCATATTATTGAGTTATATGCTTCCATCCAACGAGAAAAAGAAATACAATTAACTAAGCATTTGAACATACCTTGGTTAGGAATGACCATTGTAGCATCTGAAAAGCGAAAAGCAAATGTGAGACCATCGTCTGACCCATCCCTGAAACACAATTAGCATTAATATGACATTCTAAAACAAAGTTCGATAAATATGAGACAGCAGAGAGATGCATATACCATATATGTAAGGCTTATATGTTCCTTCCAATTACATGATAAATATGAGACAGCAGAGAAATGCATATCAGTAAGGCTGATATGTTATTTCCAATTCAATGTGCACACAAGGTGCATGAGCATCCTATCCTCGAGTCATAAAAACAATTATGTAGTAGCACACTCATCAAACTAAAAGGAAACAAGGTGCTCCTGAAGTGCTACTAATGAATTATAAGGTCTCATGGCTACCCAGATAAATTTGACTAAGACGAGATCTTTTGTTGATAATTGAAACGAATATATGCCCAATCGGATGATTACATGCCTAAGATCAAGAGACATAGTGCTCTCAGAAATAGCCTAGACAGAACAGCTATCTCCTCTAATATGACTATAGAGAAGTCTTTCAATCACAGGAGAGCACAGCTGGCAAAAGATCTGGACTCCAGCAGAATCAAACAGTAGATATAACCTCCTCAAGGTACGGTTAAGACTTGAACAAGACTGCAAACAGGCCTTTGCTTGCAGCAGATTATAGTTAGATATGTTTATGACGTACTCCCTCCGTCCTCTATTAGTTTACCCATTTCTTTTGCACAGAGTTTTAGGAGAAATAATGTTGTGGGTCATAGAAAGAAAGAGAAACTATTATTTTATATTAAAGTTGAACGTATGTATGATGAAAAGTTTGTGGTCCCATTCCAAAGACAGCAAAAAAAAGAAAGCGGTAAACTAATAAGGGACACCCTTTAAAGGAATACGGGTAAACTAATAGAGGACGGAGGGAGTACTAAAGATAACAGTAAAGGTTGACAGACTATGTTACCCAAACTCTTCATTTCACCCAAGTATACTCGTCCGACACTCATGACTCAGCACAGACTGGACAAATCATTTTGATCCAGAAAATGTGCAACATTCTTCATAGAGCTGCACCGCATTACATACATGAGTCCGGGAGATGGGAACTAGAAAGCCAAATCTGACCTATACATAGTTAACAAGTAGCACGCAATTTCGTTTTGCAACTGGAAAATGTTCGCTTAGCTCAAGCACAAGGTGAATGAGGAACTTACTACAGCTTCCTTCTCTTAAAATAAAGCCAGATATAAACTCTGAGGAGTAATTAGAGTCCTTCCTAAATTCATTAATCAACCACTCTTCTGGATTGATGTCGTAAATCATATCCATATCCTATCCCCATAACTGGATTATAGATAGCCTCGAAAGGAGAAGATTAGTACTCCCTCCGTCTACATTACCTTTTAGAGTTTCCAAATTCATTTGTCCGACATTATTCTTTACACTTCTATTTTTGGACATGGCCCACTATTACATTAATCTTTCTACATTTTAAGCATGAAACACAACTCTCTCTCCTCCAAATAAAATTATACCCCCACTAACTCTTATTACATCTACCTTTAAAATAAAATAAAAATTGGTAATCAAAGAGCAACTTATCATCTAAAACTACGTGCCTTGATAAGTGTAAGGAGTGATGTAGGACAGAGAGAACATTAAACATTAACTTTACAGAAATAGTGATTGATAAAGTTCAGTAACAATTTAGCTTGCCTCTTTTCTTTCGAAGGAACCTTGCCTGCAAGTCTAGCTGTTTGCACTGCAGCATCAGCTGACGCAGCTTCAGGTGTTGCTCGCAGAATCTCACATATTAGTTGTTGGCATTCACTCTTTTATGCATCAATAAACCATTAGCAGAAGTTAAATAACAAAACTTAAGACTAGGTAAGTCTACATTCTATACCAGAAAAAGGGCCAAAAGTTTAAAAAGGAAAGAAAGCGAACAAGACACAGATAACCTATACCTGTAAAACTGTCAGAGAAAACCCAATATTGTAGCCACCGGTAACCTCAGATTCAGAGTTTGAGCCTACATCTACCAAAGACCTGGGTGTATTGATTTCAACTTGTTGACTGGCTTTTTCTTCGAGAAGCTCTCCAACAACAACATGATTCTCTGAGCAATGAAAAAGAAAATTGTTGTTTCTTTTTTAGAATCACATACAGATAAATTCTCTAAATTCTTCCAGTGTGTATACAAAATTACTAATTTAAATGATCCTGATTACAGTGAACTTGCCCTACTTTAATTCATCTTTCTTAAAAGATCTCTTATTACATTAAGATTTTAAAATAAAAGGAATTCGAGTTTTAAACACAGGTAATCAACAGCTAAAGGTTTGTATCTCACCAAATATTTTAATGATTGCATCAAGAATTGAGTTCAGAAGTTCTCTTGCAGCAGCCTGTGCTGTCCCCATCGGTGCCATCACTGGCGTCACAGGGCTAACAGCTAACAATGTTCCGCTTAGCGACAACCCATTCGCACGTTTCTGTTTGGATAACTGATATGTCTCCAGCTGCCCCTTTAAAGTTTGTAGAGTGGAAGAATATGCTGTCAGACCACTTCCAGGCCTGGATGAGCTCATGTTTTCGGCGTGAGCTTTTATCTTAGAGGAAATGATCTCATGAATAGTAGATCTTAATCTCTGGCTGTATCACCATTTGAGATCGTCATCCCGAAAAGATAAAAGAAAAAAAAAAGTCAAGCATCTGAGAAAGAAAATTCAGAAAAGAGCGCAAAATTAACATGCTATTAGTTTTTGTAAAATGAACAAAGTCACACCCACTTAAAAACTCTTTTGAAAAGAAAATATAGGTCAATTGTCAAACAGCACAACAATATGTGGCAAGCCATTGATAGGGTACTGGATTTACTCCCTTTTTGGGGGCTATGAAATCTGATTAACAAATAACATTTGCATACTACAATGAGAAGGACTCAGATCCTTCAACAGAAAACTAAAACTACCACAATGAAAGGCAACCACTGTAAACCAGATGATAATATACCCAGAAAGAAATATGAAGGAGGCTAAAAAGACATGCCCATCAATTTACTTTCTCTATACTATCTACTATCTAGTATCTTCAATTGTTATTTCATTGTGAATTCGACCCGTCTATGTATATTTATTTATTTAAACGTCTAAACTACAGGGTTTGGCAGGAGATTTATCCAATATACTGACAGTTTTGAGTTTCACAACGTTTTATATTTACATGGGTCGTTAAAATATTAAAGAACAAAAAATTCAGTGTAAATCTAGCCACTAAAAGAGATGCATATATATTTTATGAATGTGTATGATTATGTGATCAGTGACACAAATGAATTTAGGATCACATAAAACAAGCCTTACATGAGAACTCACAAGCTCAGGTTCATCAATAAAAATTACATATTCATCAACTTATTGATAAATACAGAAAGGGAAAGAAATAGAAGATAACCCTACCCCTTTTGAGCCTCACAAAGTTTCCCTATATAAAGTTACTATCCTCTCCCCTCCAACATTCCGACCATCCAAGAACTTTTACAGCCTAGTAAACAGAATTCCAAAGACAAAAACTTCCATATTAGTATATGATCTATAATACAGGGTTGGAATATGTCAGCACGTGAGTAACCTTTTATAGGATTTTGGTTGCTCGTTACGTTAAAAGGGTGTGATAAAGCTCTACTTCGAACTTGTGTGATACAGCATTGCTCCACAGTTGTGAACTTGTGCTTGGTCTCTACTCTCTATACTTTAATGCAGGATTGGAATCCATTTCTCTAAATCGTTTCCCAAATAAACTTAACTCAAATATAATTACCATATGATAGCACCGGCGGCGGCAACCTTGCCAAGCTTGCACATGCATTCTACCATGGTCTGCAGGTACTTCACATGTAGAGGAGCATCACTCTTTCGCACAGCTTCCTGTAATCGAATAAATGATCTAAAAATTAACATAATGGACTTAAAAAAGAATGTCATGGTAAAAATTGATTGAAAAAGTCTTACGAGAAACTCATCAGGTGTAGCTGATGAAAGCCATGGTGGAAGCCGATTAGTAATTATTCCACCCTTTTTAAGACCATAATCACCACCATTGGTCCTGACATAACCATCAGCTTCTTCACCTCTCAATCCATCCTCTTCACCGTGCCCATCAAAAGAACTACACAAAGCATATATTGAACAATAAATACATAAATAAATATCCCACAATTATAATGCAAACTCAAGAAAGGACTACTATGAAGTGGAAAGAAAATTAACGGACACAAGCATTGAAGGATCACGAGTAAGAAGGAAAATAAAAAGCAGAAAACTCATCTTCATATAAAAATGAAACTGAAGATAATAATAAAATAAAAAACTTAGAAGAGTAAAACAGAAGAGAATAAGGTGCCCCTCGAGACTCCACAAAACAGCTGAATCTCACTAAGAGAAACCCCTCAATAATGCCTACCACACATGCCCTAAGAGACACTGAGTGAATCACTGAATTTTAAAGAAAAGTAACCATACAATGTGGACTTGTCAAGATATTACCAGAGTACAAAAATTGGGTGATTACGCATAATTGATCCCAAACAAAAAAGAATTTAAAGCTAGGAAATGCAGTTTGCTATACAAAAGAGACATATATTATCTGACAACCAGCAGAAAGCACATAAAAGATTCAAAGTAATATATAGGAGTTCAGGACAGTGATGATCTTTCTTTTACCCTTCATCAACTTGGTTATCAGTCTTTGGTGATCTTGTACGACGAGATGCGGGTTGCGAAATACTCATTGACAATGAAAAAGTTGCTGACATGGTAACTTCATCATCCCTTTCAAGTAAACTTGTAGAGACAGAGCTGCATAGCGCACAAAAAAAATCATGAAAATTTATTATGTGAACCAAAGGGGGAAAATGAAAAGAAAAAAAAAACCTTCAAGCCATATTTCAAATGAAATAAACATTAAACAGGCAGTTGTAACTAGGACTTCAAACACACATAACAAGGCATTCCAACCTTCTAAAATATGAGCAAGAAAATGCTTGAAAAAGGCTCCTCAAACCACACTCCACAATCTAAGCATATAAAATTACACTAGCGCCGTGCAAACTTTTCAAAAAACCATGTAGGACTCATGAACAACTTTTTAGGAAATTCATAGATAATATAGACATGCATGCTGGTGTATTTTTTCTATAATATTCAAAGGAAAACCAAAGTAGAAAACCAACAGTCCACAGCTTCAGTGTCAAGAATATATATGTAAAATAAATTTGTGCCAAACACAATGACAAGTACTACCCATGGGATCAGTGTCTCAGCTAGAAGATTTGGACTCCATACATGGTTGACAAGCGATCTCATTAGAGGGGAATGACGAAATCATTTGGCGCCATAGTAAGAGTGGCTTCTTTTCTATTTGGAGATTATGCTTCTTCCTTAAAAAAAATTCCCATGGATTTTCCTCCCCTAAACTTTGGAAGACAAACTCTTCTCCTGAAGCTTGATTTTCTTTCGGACAAAAGACAAAAAGAGATCCCAACTGAGGATGTTGTTAAAAAAAAGATAACTTCATTATTCCTAGCCTTGTTTGTATGTTTCTTGAAGATGAAGACTCTAATAAACATCTCCTTTTTCGAATGTGTTCTTACTCCGTAGCTCTTTTTTCAAACTTGTTTGTGTAAGAATGGCTTCAACCTCATTCTGTGAAAGATGTTATTGTCACTTGAAAATGGAGGCAAAAAAAGGTCAGATTTGATGGTGCACTTGGAAAGAAAGAAACACAGATTTTTGAGGACTTAGCTTCCAATAGGGAAGATATCATGTTTAATTTTCCAAGACTTTTGTACAGCTGAAGTCAAATTTTAGCCTATGTGCGTCATTTGACTTTTCCTGATTTAATAGATAAATAACTCCGCAATAACTTGATGGCTTGAATCTTTTGTCCTTAGCTCTCCTTCCGTGCATGGGTGACACCACTTAGGTGACTTTCTAATCTAGTTCCTTCTTGTCAATAAACAGAAACACGTAAAAAAAATTAAAATTTCAGCACAAAGACAAAAGTAACGTTATCTGAAATACAACTTCAAATTTTAATTTTTTTTTTTAATATACTAAAGGGTAAGCTTAACATGAACTGAACGATGGTATAACAAATTGAATACAAGACAATTTAACTTGTTCATTTTCCTCATACTTCAACTTAAAAAGATTAGATGGGTTAACATGAACTGAACGATGGTATAACAAATTGAATACAAGACAATTTAACTTGTTCATTTTCCTCATACTTCAACTTAAAAAAGATTAGATAGGTCAACACAGCTAACCCACTCATATTGTATGGGTCGAGTTAGCATCAAGCACTCTAATCCATTTTAATTATATTGGTTGGGTTAGAGTCCAAGGTTTTTGACATGTTTATATACCAACAAAAAACTAACCCAACATGAGATGCAAAAATTTTCTAAAAGTTCTTCACCATTGCATGACGGACAATGGCAAGGATGAGATTTTTTTCACAGCATCCTGCAACGGAGTTTTGCGGTCCGTAACAGCTCGGGTGTTCTATAATGGAATGGCTGAAATTAGATTCATGCGTGAAATTTGATTGTACCAGCATGATACGTTACCCAATTTTCTTACCAATCAAAAGTTAGACGCCAATATCCGTCATGATTGAATAATAGTGCCCCTTTTCAGCAAAAACCTATCTCGTATAAGCTTCTTAAATCACTACGATCGTCCAGGCTTCAGTCAAGTAATAACAATTACTATGCCAAATAACACATGATTTAGATCCGTCTCAGCAACTAATGACACAAATATTATATTTAGGACTAGAAGTAAGCCGTTGATCTGACTCCTATTCGTCTCTGTTTCTGGTCATATCCCACGTCAAATTGGAGTGACTGGATACAGAACTTAGACGGAAATCAACGTATGTAGGGAGAGGGAGTTTTAAGAGAGAGAGAGAGAGAAACAAAGAGGGAGAGATGAGGCACAGGAAAGCAAGTTCATGGTTAGCACATGCTACACTTCCAATCATTCATACAAATAAAAGATAAATCCATGTCAATAACCTGAATTCGACTATAGCCAATCAAAAGGATGAGGAGGGAGATGAGTGCATCATACATCATAACATAAGATCACAACAGCAAAGGAGTGATGGCAACCCTTAAACAGTTTGGGTCATCCTCACAAGTATGAATAGTTGCATTAACAAAGCATCGCAGAAGATCATCTAGCACCAAGGTACATAACAGTTTAGACAGAACTTTGCAATGTCTAAGCATTCAGCTTCCAACTTTCCGTCATAATTAGGTAATTCTGTCAGATAGCAAAAAAGCAAGGAACGGAAAAGGTAATACCTATAATCACCTTTATTATAAAGGTGGGCATGCAAGTCTTCCAAAACCTTGTAGAAAAGAACTCCACGCAACTTGGTTAACTCAGATTTAACATCTTGAAGAGCGCCAACCTGGGCATCAAACATAACTTACATCATGCGCAAACCAAAGCTTTTCAGATTGTTATGCTGGTATCTTTTTTTTTTAGGGGAGAAGAGAACCATATGTTATGCTGGTATCTGGATAGGAGGCCGCAGTGAAGTCATTTAATCCATGGAACAAACACATCAGCAATATTTTCTTTTTGAAATTCGATACAACCTTTGACAGTTCCCAAAACTCTAAACATTTGACACCATATCATGAAAAATGCAACCCCTAAACCCTTGGGGAACGAGGTCCAAAAACAAAGGCTGATCAATTCAGCATGACCATAAAAGAGTTGCAAAATAAAAAGATATAAAACAGTAACATCAGTTGGAGCGACCAACCGTTTGCAGACCCTCTCTCTCGAGCATCAATGTGGATTGAACATGCAGTTGGACTGCAGCATAGAACTGCTTCTCAGCAATAAGTTTCTCCATGCGGGCCGGAACCTATGCCATGCCAAAAGAACATTAACATCACATAGCAATTGCTTCAGCAGTCAATGTCAGATTTCATTATAGCTTGAACACAAATGCACGTGGCTCTCAAAAATCTATAGCATCACACAATTTCCAAAAAATTCGTTAAAGACCTAAGGAAAAGGTCGTGATTATCTTACTTTTCATGTAGACCATCAATCTCTATAGGGGGAGTGAGTTTGCTTTAGTCCTTTTAGGTCAGCAAACAAACTTCTCACCAACTACCAAGAACTTTTTCCTGGTGGTGGATCTTGTTGAGTAAACCCAACATGGATCCAGGACTTCGTACCATGCTGTTCCCTGTCAGAAAGTGCTTTTTTTGACGGGCATAAAGTGTTCAACTTTAGGTTTGTTACATCGTAAAACATTATGTTTAAGATTCTAGTTATCATTTTGCACTCAATTGCTGTTATTTTAGAAATGAATTACAGTTTCCTAAAGGTTGTTTAACTCTAGATTATCAATAGATCTAGAGAAAAGTTGGGAAGGAGAACAAATCCTGTCCTACATAAAGTGGTCAAAATTAAGGTTTCTCTACACTGGTAAGATCATAGGGAGCTTGATAGCGTATTTAAGATAAGGGATTTGTAAGACATAATCTAGGGAGATCGTTTGAGTGTTAATTCTTAACAGTAATAGTCATTCATGGGTCAGTAATATAAATGTGGTTTTCTTAAGCAAACTTATCTCATAGAAATTTCACGAGTATATTTTGTGCTTTCTAAATGATATTGGTTATTCCAGTTCCCACTTTATAACTTTCTGTCTAGTGTTCACAATAACAAATGTTAGAGCCACAATGTCGTGATAGAAAAGATAGGAGATAAGAGATTTTAGGTGGAAAGTTCATCATGTTGTAGTTAGGTGATAAGAACACCTTCCCCTACGGCAAAGCTAGTGAAGCATATCCAAGCACAACAAGGGTTATGATACTCTTAACGAATAGAAACCCCGAAAATGTCAGCAGTTGCAGGTGGGAAGATTTGAGGCGATGTATGGCAGCAAACATTGCGGTTGGACCACCAAAAAATAAGTATTGTGTATTTGATGAAACAAAACCAAGGTGTTACAATATATGAGAGAATTAGTAAAGTCCTTCTAAGTCTTCAAGTTGTTTCTCATCAAAGATATGTTTGGACTCAAGATGGAAAAGCCTCATAACCTACATAATGGACTAATCACCCAATTGGCAAAGAGAGGAGACCTCAAAAGTGAAGACAAAGCAATTCTGCTCTTGGGACTTGGAGTACTTGCCCAAGGTATAATACTCCCCAATTCTTTTCTTAAAACAAGTCACAAAGAATCTGGAATCAATATATATTTTTACACCAGGTCAACAGGAGAGCATGTATTCAATTTGTTAAAATAAAAGTAGACCGGAATTCAAATGTCAAGGTGATACAAGTAATATAACACATAACGCCGAGAAACCAGTCCACCACAGTAACAAAAACACTTGCAAAATAATAATGCATTACACCACATGCACATGAAGCATACTGCCTAGTAAAAATTATTGTAATTATACATACTCAAGAAGAAGGTTAGTAAGTAGCAAGCAGATATTGGGATTCAGGCAAACATAATGCATTTGTATATACCTTAGATATACCCTCAATCTGATCTAAAAGGGAGATAATATGGCGTAGCGTAACAGACCGGTACCAGAACTGATGCAACTGCTTGTTACGAGCACCCAGTCGTTTCTTTGCCTCGGCCAAATCAACCTTTAAGACAGAAATGCTATCCGCAGATTCACTAAATAACCGCAAAATCTGATCAGAGAAAGACAAAAGACGGAGATTGTTGAATATGATTCACTAGTTACAAATTGAACAGATATTACAATCTCAAAGCCAAAAGAACAAATGAAATATAATCCCGAAGACAAAAGGAAAATTGAGATTCTTTTTTGTAGCAGAGTGATAAAAGGGTTACTCAAAAAAAATTAGATGGGGGAATTTGGAGAAAAGGGGAGAGAAGGGAAAGGGGGGGGAGTCATTTTCTCTTTTTCAGATATTGTGGGGGGAGGGAAGGGGATGGAATTGGAAGGATCCATTTCGAAAAATTGGAAAGATTTGAAAGGAAAATGCAAACTCAATCTTCTCTCCCCTTCCTGCCTCCCCCATCTCTCCCCTTTCTTTCCTCCACCATTGCTATCCAAACAATGTGTAAGAGATGTCAAAAGGATCAAAGAATGTTGCCCAACACCAAAATTCTTTCATGGCTAGAATAGGATACTTTAGCAAGGCAGACCAAAAAAGCCGCATCTATAATTAGAAAATCACATAAAATAACAGGTAACAATATAAAAGTACATTAGCAAAAATAAGTGAACTTTCCTCTCATAAGAATTAAAGAAAAGAGGGTTATAAACAATAAAGGTTCAAGCCCTCAAGCTATCATTGAGCAACTTTCTAGAAAATAAGGCAAAATCAAGCAACATTCAAACAGCAAAAAATTGACTCCAGCTATACAAAACCCGAACATAATGGAACTTAGAATTCTAGTGAGTGCAAGCTAAATCCTGAAAAATCCATTAATTTCTTTCTTTTCAAGTGCACCGCCAAATTGGCCACAAAATCCTCTTCTGAACCTCGGCAAACCAACCTTTGCCTATCCTTTTCTAAGCAACACGAGAATCTTTTGTGTAACAAGGTTGGACCAGCTCAATCAAACAAGCTTAAGGATAAGGGCCAAAGAAAAAAATAACCTAAGACAAAAGAAGAGCAGATCAGTAATCAATTCCTCTTCCTTAAGGCACACCAGCAAGTCCGCAACAACTAGTAACGATGAAGGTCCTTCTCCTGAGAACATCATCAATTCCGATCTTCTCCTTCCCTGCTGCATGGGCAAATGTTTTTTGAGGAAGCAACGAAAGCTCTTAACAAAGAAGATGCCCCAGGCCACTCTTAGGATGATGCCACATCATCTAATCATTCCCCTCCAAGAAGACCTCTGAACACAAGACGCTCTTAGGAAAATGAGTAAACTCACGACTGCAAAGAGCCAAATGAACATAATACCACATATTGGCAACTAGAGACTAGAATACTTCTCTTGGAGAAGCTCTTCAGGTTTACACTTCACATATAGGTTCATAAACATCGATAAATATGGATGTGGAGGTGAGTTATAGATAGGAAGATTCCAAAAATCATTCCACTTAAAGAAAGAGGAAGTATTTGGTATAATGACAAGCAGCAATGCTTTAGAAAAGCAAACAAGAGTAAACTTGTCCTAGAGTAGAAGAGAAAGATGAGGGAAATTATTCAGGAGTACTATTGTACTAAGTGTGAAGCGGATAAACCCCACATGTAAGTTAGAACCAGTTGTCTCACGTTGAAGAAAAAGAGGGAAAATGATTTAACATATAAGCTATCAGGGTACTCCACCTATTCCCAATTGGATTTAGGACGTAACCCCAGTTTCACTAGGCTTGTATGAAGTAAGACTCTCCTTTGAAGATGATGTTTATGCAGGTTACAGGTGCCCATTGAAGATTTAATATGGTATCACAATCGACGAGGACCTTTGTACAATGTTGTAACTAACTAGGAAGGACACATTAAGCTAAGGAATGCATGTCTGGAGAGGGTTCGGATTCGGTGGAGTTTGATGAAAACTCTACATAGTGGAGTTGAATCCTAACCTTATATTTTAAAATCAACGACTCAGATTTTATGGAAAGAGATAAGGAGGGGGAGAATTTTTTGGGGAAAATAGGGGGGAGTTTTGGGAAAGAATATATAAACCATTGATTTTAAAATCAGTGGCTATGATTTGTTAAACTCTACGTGGTAGAGTTATTTACTAACTCTACTGGATCTAAACTCCTCTGGAGAGGATTTGGAAATCTATTTGGAGCATGAAGTCCATCAGTATTTATTTACCTAGAAAAGGGCCTCATATTGGAAATCAACTCCCAGCAAGGAAGTTGTGATGCATAACTAGATCTTCGATCAATCACGAATAAAGTGGTACTGGCCTCTTTCAATTGTTGCTGACAATATCTTCCCAAGTTATTCATTATGTAGATAACCAGTATGTTGAATCAACTTGCTAATTTGTTGCTTGAAATATGTTAGGAAGATATGTTGCCCTTCTCATCCATTCAATTCATACCAATCCACCTCGTTCATCATCAAATGATAAAAAGAGAATGCACCCAGAAGCCTGATATTAGGCACCAACCCTTTAATATCACTAAGAAAGGCATGAGACATTCTAAAAAAAAAATCGAGACGCTTCATGAATCTCTAAAAAAAAATAGCTACGCTACACAAAACTCTTAAAAAAGATGTGGCTGCTTCATGAACCTCCTATATGGAGACCAGGCACGATGCAAGAGTTTCCACCCAAAAAAATCCTCGTCTAACTCGTGGATGTATGATGGTGATATTAAAAAGGACCGGAAGGAAGTGGAGATACTCAATTTTCTCTTACATTTAATATAAACTTCAATTAAAGGATAATACATCTCAAGCCTATGAATATTAAGCTCATAGGCCTATATGTCATTAGGATCATGTTGGCAAAGCCTTACAAAGATGACTCACCCTGCTTCATCTAACCAATTTATATGTGCCATAGGATCAAACTCTGATCCCACCAACTCGTGTATGACTACAACTGACAGAAGTAGGCTCAACAAGTCTTCTGGCTCTGTTTTCAGCATATTTGGCTTCAGCATTATTCACCAAGCCCAGGATGATCCTAGAGATCTAGAACAGGAGTTTGACTTGTCGCCCTATATTTCCTTTTCCTCTGTGCAAGTAGCCTTCCTAATAGAACGTCCAAGTGGTTCTCAGTTATCTAATTAAATGCAACTTTTTCCAACACGCTCATCATGATTTTTAAGTCCAACCAGAACGAACAAAGATTAAGAAACGGACCAGACCTAATGTTCCATATCCTTTTGCAAACCCAAGTTACTGCTCTCAAGGCTAAGCAATTCTTAAATACCAGCATAGCAACTTTGCAAGTTAGGTTTTGAGCACTTACACGCTTTTCTTGTGCAAAAACACTTCGCAATCAAAAGTTTGAAACACTTCATGACAAGTCCAACCTCACTTTGCATAAACTTGCAAGTATAGCCACTAGGATATCTTTTCAATTCACCTCATGACTTTATATTTAAAACAATCAACACAAAAAAAATAAGCCCTAAAACATTTTAAAGACACATATCAATTCTAATCACTTACGACGATTTCCAAGTTGAAACAAATAAAAAGGTACCTGGGAATAATTCTGAATAGCTCTATTAAAACCACTGTGATAGGCATGGACAACTTCATCCACAACATCCTCAATAACCTCACTCTGCTCTTTCAGGGCTTGCAATTCATCTTTTGCAGTCAACAACCGGACCACATGAGGCAACGAATCAAAGCGCGCCGCAGCCCAGCTTTCATCTATTCTTGCTAAATCCTCTCTCAAATGCTGCCAAATCATGACAACAACAACAACAAAAAGAACACAAAATCATCATATGTATATGCATACACTCAACACATATTTCCAGAATATCACTAATAGCATCAATGCAACAATCACATTTTAATGCATTGAATTGAAATTGAATTGAATTGTTCTACTTACAGCTTTATCAGATGGGACAGGGAGTCCATCAAAAAGTCCCATCCCGAGCTCAAATTATCCTCAATTGCGACTGCAAACTCCTTGAAACCACCAAAATCTGAATTTATTCGAGTAAAAAGAGTAAATCAACAAATAAATTATGAATTCTTATTCAAATCAGTGTAAGATACAAATATTAAATCTTAAAATTTATAGTACAATTAGTCGGAAACAAACCTTCAAATTTCTGGAAGATCCAAGTTTCCGTTGTTGTATTATTACTTGAATTTTATTTCTTTTATCTGCTTCTCGAATTTGGAGAAGATAATTTGATGCTGGAAATCAGAAATTGTTGTAAGAAAATCTGGAATTGATGAATGTCGAGACTAAGGAGAGATGTGAAATGTAATTGAGGGTTGCGAAAGTCCAAAACAATACCAGTAGAAATCACAATGGTTTTTTTTGTAAATAAAACGAAGTTACACCTGGGTCTTGGGTTGGAAAAAATGAAATAAAAAAAAAAAAAAAATTGGAAATGTCAAAAATAAGGTGCGTAAATGCGTACCCGGTAAATTGTTGTCATCTTAAGATAGCAAAATGGATTGCTTGAACAAAATTTAGAAAAATGGATGAAAGAAAATGGAGTGAGTGTCAACTTCTAGAAAACAATGTGGATGTATAACTCAACAAGTATCGTACGTGTTATATTGACTTTAATTTTAGCGAAAGTCATGCATTTTCGTATTGAGATGAAGTTGTGTTGGAAGGAGTAAGGTTAAATCGCTTCTCTAAGATTGTGAATGTGTTTTTATTTACCAAATATGTATGTTAATGAAGGGAGTATAAAAAGTGAGTCTTTCACATAGTTTCACAAGTTTCGATTTCCTCTAATGTGTTGGAGATCATATATGATAGAATACGGTTTTTACCAAAGACATATTATGGAACTCTACTCTCTAGTATCGGAGAAATGAATTTTTTTAAAGCTTTGTTTCTTTGAAAGTTATATCTAAATCGGGTTGAAGAAAATTTTGGTGGTGGTGGTGGTGGTGGTAGTTGTCGTGAGGGATGGACGTGGCTTTGATTATGGTGTTTCTTGGTGGTGGTGGCAGAAACAAAGAGAAAGAGGAACTTTTTTTGGTAAGATAGAAATATTAGGCTACCCTCCGCACGAGTGGAGTACCTAGTGTGTAACACCCCGATAATTCTCTCTTTTCAAGAAAATACTTTTATATTAAACCTTAGAGAATTACCCAGGCATTATCGCCCGTGTGATAATGCCTCCGTACGAGTGGAGTACCTAATGTGTAACACCCCGATAATTCTCTCTTTTCAAGGAAATACTTTTATATTAAACCTTAGAGAATTACTCAGGCATTATCCCTCCGCACGAGTGGAGTACCTAATGTGTAACACCCCGATAATTCTCTCTTTTCAAGGAAATACTTTTATATTAAACCTTAGAGAATTACCCAGGCATTATCGCCCGTGTGATAACGTATCGGCTTACTCAGAATTTTGCAGTGGAAAACAATTTTTTTAAAAACCAACTTTATTAAAACTTATTAAATAAATGACAAGTGTTTGAAACTAAAACACACCAACTTAAATACTAATATCTGAAATAACATGTTCCTACGAAAACAACTTAAACTACGCTAGATATATAAATAGTCTCTCCATTCCAGATTCCCAATGAGATGCATCTGCGAACCTGTAATGTCAATGCAATACTGACTCTGCTCACCAGAAGGATCATCACAGGATCAATAGGCAAAGCATGATCACACAACAAAAGCACGTAATCAGCAAAGCTGAGTACTACATATCAGACATAAATAATCCTAAACATGATACTACAAAATAACATGCATGGAAATAATAATATAAGCATATAATAATCTGCAAACAACTATTACTGAACTAAACTCTAAACATTATTTCTTTCTTTAAATGGAATAGTTATTGGACGAGTTGACTTATCTAAAAATATGAAATACGGGAGCTACCACATATTCCAAAAATGACCTGCGATATCGAGGAACCTTTGAACTAAAAGAGTGATGGTGATCAATCCATTTCTAGAAGAGCCCATGGCACGCTCACCATGTACTCCAACCCTTATGTCCAACTCTAGACGTGCACCAGTCTAAAGTCTATAACTTATTCTCGTTGCATTTACATTAATTACATCTTATTACTTGTGTTGACACAAACAGGCAAGTAACACATAACTAATAATCAAACAATCATAACAGAATTTCTTTTATCTTTGGATTAACAAATGATCACAACTTACAATCCAAGACTCCTTAATTCCTTTTTATCTTTACTAACTTACTTGTTGAACCTAGCCAACAATAAACTTTACCTTTATATAGGTATAACTTGTAACTTACCAAAAAGGTCCACAGTCCTTATAGATAATAAATAATACTCAAAGAATACATGTAATACATGATTCACTTTAAATTATATTAATTCGTACACGAATTAATAAATAAACTAACTTAACATGCTTGCATCAAACATTCCATACAAACATTTATAATCTGATAACATAATCACTTCTAGATCACATGTTGCACACAGGCATATAACATGTAAAATAAATTCCAACATTCACATATATGAACAAATAGGTTCCTATACATGATACTTATATTAAAATAGTCTTAACATGCTTCTAAACCACATAGCACGTAAATAATGTACGTACCTTGTATATACTAGCCTATAGGCCACTTTTAAGTCGTTAAAAGTCTCCTACAACGTAATCTCCAACTAGAAGATAAAGTAACGAAAAATAATAACTTGAACCACAAATTACAGCAGCTTTAAAACGATCAAAACCCCCTTAAAACACGTTTTAAAATCGTTTTTAGGTATCAAACTTACGTTATTTTTAATTCCAAGTATAGTACTACTATTCTAGCAATTAAAAATCCTCAAAAACTCCATAAATCATTCTTTTCTGAAATTACAGCACCTATAAAATTTAATAACCATCCTCAAAACATATATAACGTAATTAAAATTACGTACTAAATAAATCTCATACTTTATAATATATAACTTTAGTTTTTAGAAATTAAAAACCATAAAAACTCTTATTTTTATGATTAAAACTAAAAATAAACTCAACATAATAAATCTGAAATTTATTATAATAATAATCATGATGATCGAAAATATATGTGTATATAAAACAGTAATTTAATTAGCAAACATGATAAATAATAATAAAATAACATAAAAACTAGTCTTTTAATGGAATCTTAGGAAGGAAGAAAGAAAACAACCGACAACAATGGAGGCAAAACTGGCGCCGGCAGCACAACAGCAGCAAGGGGACCGGCGGCCAGAAATTTCGGTTCTTGAAAAGGTTTGTGACGTTTCTTGTTGAGCAAGAAACGTTACTTGAAGAAGAAGAAACGAACTTTGAGAGAAAAGAACATCAATGGCGCATGAAGAGAAGAGAGAAAAGTCGAAGAAGTTAGGAGAGAGAAAGTGACGTGAGAATTGAGAGAAAATAATGTGTAGGGTGAAATAATTTGAGTTTTTAGGATATTTATATAAAGGCTTTTCTTTATGGGCTTAGGAAAAGAGATTATGTTTAATGAAACTTGATGACTAATAAAATGGACTATTTAAGACTTTAGTCATCAAATGATTCTTTCCCTTTTTACGATCCCTTTTTGGATTTTCGATTCCATTAAACTTCCTTTTCAATATACTTTTAAAATTTAAAACTTTTATTAAAACACGCTTAATTAAAATATTTCTAATTTTATTAAGCTATGAAAAAAAAAATTCATTTGACTTTTAAAATAGTCAACCCTTTTTAAATAGTCAAATCATTTTTGCAAACTCATTTGGATTTAAATATAACTACATAAATACTTGAATATATTTATAAAAATTCTTTAAAATTGTGGGAGAAGAGAGAGAAGAGAGAAAGAGAGGGAGAGAGGAGGCGGTACGTAGTTGGTCCTGCTTTTATCATTCTCAAGTTTTATATGTCTGTATGGAAGATTGTTGCAAGCATATGGTTGGAAACTTTATTTTATTATTTCACATGGGGGAATTAATATATATATATATATATATATATATATGTATATGTATATAGGAATGGGATCTTGTGAAAACATACCTAAAGCTGAAAACTGAAAACAGAAGATCTGGGCCATTGAAATTAGATCTGATGGTTATGATCAAATTCATAAGATTTGGGGCAATAACATCATCTCCTCCAGGAGCCCCATTCTCTCTCTTCAAAACAGGACAGAAACCCCAACTTCAATTCAACAATTTTCATTCTTTCTCTTATGAGTTCTGACTACGAATTCATCAGACAGCAATTCAACAATGGAGAATATCCATTTTCTCTTTCCTCTCATCATTTATCTCTGAGTTACGGTGAAATTCTAATAGCTGAAAAAATGGAGAAACAAGAAGAGAGAGAATAAAATCAGCAAAATTGGAGGAAGATAACAACATCAAAATCTCTAGTCTCTTGTTTTCAGCCTCGATTTTTCTTAGATAATCGCGATTTCACTTCCATCCAACTCCTCGGCCTTTCTTCATTCTCTTCGCCGCGACGCCATGTCCAAGTTGATGCAGCTCGCCGCCGTTAACGTCGCCGTTCATGGTTTTTAAGTGCTGAAATTAACCATGATCAGGGATATTGTCATTTGTCTTATTGGGATTTCTGTATCTATTGGCTATGAACTAGTGATTTTGTTTTATTAGGAATTGTTTTGATATGGAAGATGAGCGCACAAAGCTGATTAATGGATTTCAGAAGCATACCACTGTTAATGGTGTTATTCTTTTGATCTCTTAGCTCAGATTTAGGTTCTATATCAAACAAAACAAAAATCTAGTGTAATTGCAAACGAACTTTTGGACTCTAATTGCTGGGCAAATGAGGGAGATGTTATGCAGTGTTATTTGTCAAATTACGTGATTGTTGTCGGTGATTTGATTTTTGACTTGTGAATTTTTGGTGGATTTTGGTGTAAATTTGTTGAAAACTTAAAAGTTTTTTATTAGTTTCCAAAGTATTGTTATTAGTTGCTGTTTTAAAGCTATTTGTTACCCCCTCTCACTAACATATATTTGGCGAAATTCATACAAAGTATTGTTATTAGTTGCCAAAGTATTGTGATTAGTTGCTGTTTTAAAGCTATTTGTTACCCCCTCTCACTAACATATATTTCAAGGTAAAAAGTTACCTTAAAAGTGGTAATAGTTACTCTTATAATAAATAAAGTTACCCTTGAAATATATAGAACTATCCTTAATATAATAAAGTTATCCCAAAACTGACAAAAGTTACCCTAAAAGTGTTAAAAGTTACCCTAAAGGGGTTAAAAGTTACTTTGTTTTTAGTTTTCAGCCTAAGAGTGGTTTTCAGCGGATCCTTCCCCTATGTATATATATATGTATATATATATATATATATGTGTGTGTGTGTGTGTGTGTGTGTGTATATATATATATATGTGTGTGTGTGTATATATATATGTGTATATGTATATATATATATATATATATATATATATATATATATATATATATATATATATATATATATTATATACACATATATATATATACATATATATATATATTGGTATGGATCATGATTGAATCGTGTTGTTTTTTTTTTTTTTTTATTTCACTACTCGTTGAGAACCGATAGCCTTATTTGGTAAGTTGATATTTTTATACTTTTGAAAGATAGTTTAGTTGTTGGCTAGGCTCAACAAATAAGAGGATAATATTGGGTTGTTAAGTTGTGTGGTCACTTATCTAATCCTAAGATAAAAATGAAAGTTGTAATTGTTTGATCATTGTACTATATGTGTTGCTTGTGAGTCATAACAATTAATAAATGGTAAATCATGTACAGTGAAACGTGAATAGCGATAACTTTAGACTTGTGTACGTCTAAAGTGTAGACTAGTAGAGAGTTGGAGTACACGGGTATAGCTTTACGGGTGTAATACCCCATATTTTTTAGTTTTTATTTAAATAATTAACGGTTATTTCACCAAATACCCCCGACAAATCAAGAAATTCACCATATACCCTCAATGTTTCAGAATTGCACCATATACTCTTGAGTTTCGAAAACTGTGCACCAGATACCCTTTTCCTAACTGCCGTTAACCTACCGTTAGATTTATTTATGATTTTACCAGCATTAACCCCTAATCCTAATTAAACTTAACCATAATCTAACACTAATCCTACCCCTAAACTCTCCCCCTTACCTTAACCCGACCCCTTGGCAGCCCCCACCCCCACCCCCTCCCCTCAAGTGAAAACAAGGAATGATTTTATCAATCATTTTTATATATAGAAGTTTTGTTATGCTTTTTGGAAAATTAAATTATTTTTACCAGGAAATGTTGATTGATTTTTATGAACTTTGAATGTTCAAAAAGTTGTTTATGAGGAAATGATATTTATTCATGACTTACAAGTCATATTATCATTATTATTTCCGCTTGATTAACATCAGCAGCTTCAAAGTCCACTTGTTGGCAATTATAGTTACCCCTTGATATAGCTCCGTGATGGGATATGACTAGCTGGGGGGTGCACACTTAGCAAAATAGAAGGGGAGACAAGAAGAGGAATTGTTTTCAAGATTATTTGTATCTAAGTTGTTTGAAAATAGTTTGTTCTTAAAAGGTTATTCTTGAATTATTATTCAAGTGTTTGGAAAGAGTTTGTTCTTAAAAGGTTATTCTTAAATTATTATTAAAGTGTTTGAAATTTATTTATTCTTAAAGAGTTATTCAATGAGGCATTTTGTCAAATACTTTGAGTGGATTACATCGTGTACATGACACGACTCCCACACGCTAATGTTAAACTAGGGGTGACGTTTTTCCAACCCAAACCGCACCGCACTTTTGTTGAAACCAACCCAAACTGAAGAGCACAAAACCGCTTTATGCGGTTTGGTTTGCAGTTTAACCATTTTTCTCTCCGCAACATTAATTTTGTAATCTAAGAGTAAAAAAAATTGTTCATAATATAAAAATTCCAAATAAATATGAAATTGCGTACATAATTAATAATTTATCAAAAGTTTCCAAGTTCATTACCTCAAAATTATTTTTCAGTTGTATATTAGAAATTTTTTTTTTAAAAAAATCATATAAAATTACGGTTTACAGTGCAGTTTCCGTTTACAAAAATTAAAACCCAACCCAAACTACAAACCGCAATTTGCTTAAAATCATAACTCAAACCGTAATTTGCTTAAAATCATAACCCAAACCACAATTTTAAAACCGCAAACCAACCCAAACCGTAAAAAAAAACGATTTAAATTACAATTTGAGTTACGGTTTGGTGCGGTCCAGACCGCCCTCTGAAGAGCCCTACGCTAAACACCTCAAATCACGAGCCTTCGCTTAGCTAAGGGGCCAAGAGGAGGAAGCACAAAGTCACGAACAAAAACAATTCGTACTCTCAAATTGAATGCTACTCAAACAATGGCAAAACTCCTAAGAAGTCTCCCTATCTTAACTCTCCGCCCCAATCTAAAACCTCCCCATTTCTTCCCCACAACTTCCACTGTAATCCCTTTCTCTATTTCCTTCATTAAAATCAACCTTCACCCACCTTCATCTTCTTCTTCACTTTCTAAGCGCACACACTGCAGTAGTACTGCTCCTGTTTCAGCTGTCTCACATGTTTCAGAGCAGCAAAACTCAATTCAACCAGCAAAAGATACAAACTTGGAGTGGGTCAAACGCACCGCCTTATGTGGGCAATTGGGTGAGGATGATGCGGGTAAACGGGTCACTCTCTGTGGGTGGGTTGCTCTTCACCGAGTTCATGGTAGCCTCACTTTTGTTAATCTTAGAGATCACTCTGGCATTATTCAGGTATCTTTCTTTTTCTTACACCCTACTATTTTATAGTACTGCCTATGTTCCTAAATAGAATTCCCATTTCTAATGTTGGCACTATTCATAAGTAAAGAAGAGCTTCCATTTCTTTTTCCAATTTATAAGAAAAAACATAGTCATGTGGGGTTTGTTTGATTCGTATCATTGCATACATTAGGAAAATCAAACTTCTATAATTTTTTTCTAATATGTAATTAAAGATATTAACGATACAAAACGTGTATTGGCAAACGTGCATTGGAGAAATGGGAAGTCTATTAAGGGAGGGAGGGAGGGAGTGTATCATATTTATATACCCCCCATTATTTATTGCCTTGTGCTAAACAAAGAAGCATAAGTTTTTTTTTGGTTTGTTGCAATTGTTTTGCTGTGTGGTGTGAATATGGTGGTTTGAGTTGCTCCTTTAAGTGGGTATGTTGGCTCCGACATGATGGCGAAGTGATACTCTTTCTAATCCCATTGAGCTATTCCTCCATTATCAGTTTGTTTTAGGATGCAATGTTTTGTAGGTGCAAGAGACTTATTGTATTAAGCTGATTGTGTGCTTCATGAAGCTTTTAATTCTGATGTCTGGTTAAATTGTAGTTATACTATTGGCTGTAATATAGTGTGTTATGGTCTTATGGACTTATAATCGATCCCACATACTCAGTGCGTTCTTCAATGTTTGTGGTTTTGGACCTTGTATATGTACAGAGGTAGATTATGAGATGGGAGGTTTAGATGTGACTTTGTGAGGGACCTTTGAAGCAAATTTTTTCTATTATTTTAAATTATAACTTTCTACCATGGAATTGCTCCTCTTTGTTGCTTACCCGTTTCATTTGGAACATGGAAAGCCAAGGGTCATTTAGAATTTTAGGGCAAGAGATGCCGCCTTGATGTTGTCTTTGGATAGGGTTTACACATAGGATATGCTCCAAAGCCATTTTGTTGGCTAACTTGCCAGACATCTGTTGTTTACTTGCTTTTTCTAAGATAGTAGTAAATCTCACTTGCCTGTTGATTTCGGAGCTACCTTACGTGTGAGTTTGCAACTTGCTGTTGATTTTTTTACCTTTTCTTGCTTCTTTATGGAAAGAGTTGCTTGATTTTTGTAGTCGTACCTAATTTGTTTATGCTTTGGTATGTAGAGAGGGTATAGATTTGCAATTCTCTACTTAGGTTCGTTGAGATAGACCAAAAGTGCTCTGCTGTACTAATTCACATGCTTTGGATTGTGGTTCACTAAAGGGATTAGTGTATTAGGTACACCTTTATGGAGGTTTTTAGAAAAAGTGTTGATTCGGATACCATAGTTTTCTTAGATTGAGGACTACTTGTCCTCCTACTCGTAATCCATTCCCCTCCCTTATAAAAGAGACATTGCATACTTCTAATGACTGTTATTACGCCAAGCTTGCATGTTTTTTATAGTAATTTTATTCAAAAATTGTTGGGAATCTTGTTTAGCTAGAAAAACCATTTGAAAACAAGCTTCATCGAGTTAGTCATTTCATTAATTTTTTTGGACTGTATTCTGCTTTAGATGAACTCAGTTTAGAATATAGATAGATGAAGACTTATGGTCTGTGAATGCCAAAACCTTCCTCTATCCCTTAAACCAATTTTTTAAATAGAGAGGAGATGCAAAAAGAAGAAGAAATTAGCATTTTGTCGAGAAATAATTTGAAAGCAACCTGTTTTCTTTCTTTTGATGTTTATAAAAATTGATTTATCCTACAATAATGATACTGGTTCATTTTGAGTAGATTACAACACTTCCCAGTGAATTCCCTGATGCACATGCTATGGTTAATGGCTTGAGGTTGGAGTATGTGATTGCTGCTGAAGGAGTAGTACGTTTAAGGCCAAGCGAGGCTGTCAATGAAACGATGAAAACTGGGATGGTGGAGGTATGTTATTTGCAGTTTGTGGCTTTGTTATCAATCTTGTGCCTAAAGGCTATGATCATCTTGAAATATAAGTTGTACTGAAAATCATAATTACTGAAGAACATGGTTTTCACTAGCCCTCACTCATCAGTTTGTTGGTTGCCCGAAAGGCTTGAACTATGACAAACTCTGAAAGGAAGTGCCTTTCAGCAGATCCTATAGCGTTGTTGAAAGATGATAGTAAATAGTGGTTTAGTGCTCGTAGAGCATATACACACGCTGAACAGACAGTACTGACATTTGCTTCAATTAATTTACTTTATTTACTTCTTTATTTGAATGCCATAAGATGTTTACATTTCAACTTTGAAATAGCATTAACTTTGAAATAGCATTTCATGCACTCAAATCTGGTGGTAAATGGCAGGTTGCTGTAGAGCAGGTTAAAGTTTTAAATTCTGTCAAGGTCAAATTGCCCTTTTTGGTTACTACTGGCGATGATGTGAAAGACTCTGCTAAGGAAGAGATACGTTTGAGGTAGCAATTTTGATTGATTTTATTGAGATAAGACGTATATTAAATGTGAAATCTTGATACTGCTCTGTTGTATTTTTACTTTCAATATTAGTGTGAGAGAAGTAGAACTTAATTCATTCTAAATGTGCATGCCGAATGTCCAACTATTACTTATCATGGAAATTGAATTCAAAGAGAGGGCCTTGTTAGGTGAACTCGATAATAATGATGTCAAAGAAAGCTACTTCTTCTTTCTTGATGTTCATCTTTTAGGCGCTCTTAGAAAGTTTGAGAAGAAATACCAAACAAAAATGAGGAAGAGACAGTTTGTGTTATTCTATAGTCTTCTAATGATATATAACCTATTTGATAGAGTTAGAGTAGATGGCTTGGATGCTGATCTATTTTAAGCACAAGCCTAGAGGTTACCTAAAATTTGAACTCACTTGTTGTAACTTGCTTTACCAGGCCAGCTAACATTTCCTTAATTATCTTCTGAGAGATAAACATACTGGAAGAATTACCTCTTTTCTTTGATCTCTTTGTTTGGTCAAGCTGATTAATTGATATTTTTACTTATACGTAGATACCGGTGCTTAGATTTGCGCCGCCCTCAAATAAGTTCAAACATAATGCTGCGACATAGAGTGTTGAAACTCATACGAAGATATCTGGAAGATGTACATGGCTTTGTGGAGGTGGGGTCTTGCTCTCACTGTTCAATTTATACCTTTTTATGTATATCGCTCTGTGTATCTTTGTCATTTTTCCTGATGCTTATCTTATATATAAGGCAGATTGAGACCCCAATGCTTTCTAGGTCTACCCCTGAGGGTGCTCGAGATTATTTAGTGCCTTCAAGAGTTCAGGTATTGGCTTGTTTTTTCTACGCCCTTTTATCTTTTAGAAATCCTTCTGGAGCAGTCTAGACTATAAACCACTCGCCAGGCATGGCTTGGAATGGTTAGATATGACATGCATTTTTCAAATTCTTAACTCATTTAAAATTAAAATTTGAGACGATGGTATCCTGTTGAAGCTTTTATAACATGTGTCATTGGATATACCTTGCTGCTACACCCCTTTGTCATTGTTTGGTATGTAAATATCAACAGGTGGCATATCCCTCACCCTCCCAATATCCCAACAAAAAAAGAAGTGCAAATGTGTATATTCTCTTGTGATATCTTAGATGTGACAAATGAAGGAGCAAATGTTTTGTTGAGCCATTTTGTCCAGTCCTTCAGTTGATCAATTTGTCTTTTGTAGCTTATACTCTACCATATATGTGTATGAAGCCAGGAATGTTTTATGCTTTACCCCAAAGTCCTCAGTTATTCAAGCAAATGCTAATGGTCTCGGGCTTTGATAGATATTATCAAGTAGCAAGGTAAATACAGTTCTTGACTGTCTCCATATCTGCATTTGTTACTGTCTCCCATATCTGCATTTGTTGCTTCTTTAATTTGTATAACCAAGGATCATTTTATGTGTTGTAGTCGATGGGCTCAACTTGTTTCCATCTCCTCCCAATTTGTTACTTTCCAAAGCCTGCCTCTCTCACCCTCCTCCAAGAAAATTGAAAGAACATGAGTTGCAGAAAAAAAGAGACCAACCAAACTAGAAGGTTGACTATTACTGAACAAGACAATGTTTTGAACAAACTTAGGAGACTTTTTTATCTGATTTCTCTTCCAGATGCTTTCGGGATGAGGATCTGAGAGCTGACAGACAACCGGAGTTCACCCAACTGGATATGGAATTGGCATTTACTCCTTTGGATGAAATGCTGAAGCTAAATGAAGATTTGATAAGGGAGGTGTGTATGTAAATATTCATAGTAATGTTTCTAGAGGCTGGTATCTCAATATATATTAAGAAATTGATGAAAAAGGTAATACCTTCTTGTTGATCAAACTAATAATTCTATTAAATTATTGTGCACGATTGCATCCTTTATTATATATGACTTGCAGTATCTTCTCTATCTATCCAAGCCATTTTATTGCTCTCGTTCTTTTCCTCACTTGTTACTTTTCTATCATTTGCACATGCTAAATTCTCAATTGGAGGGTCCTGAAAGCCATATCTGTCAAGCAATTTGTGTTCATCATATGCAGAAAGACTTTCCTTTCTTTTTCCCTCTCGAAATGTAGGCAACTTGATTATGCTAGTTATGCTTGGTATTTTATTGATACTTCTGTGCTGGTAAGCAGGATACAAGTTTCATGTTCTTTTGCTTTATACTTCCTCTGTTTCTTAGTAGATGCATCATATTTACTTTTTACACTATTTAGATATCAACTTAGACTATATATAATTACTAATATGTAAAGATAAATGTCATTGTTCTTGTTCCTACTGGGTTAGTCTCAATGTATATTTTCAAACATTATTTTTTTATAATATTTAATGATATATAATTGAAGATATTGATGGTCAAAGTTGTGTATTGGCAAGTGTGCACATTCAATATGATGCATCTATAAAGAAATAGAGGAAGTATCTAATGTGGGTTGTGCTTCAGATGTTGATGAGTTTATCTTTAATCTCAATTTCTCACGGTATTTGGTAGCTAAGCTGCTTGTTTATGCCTGTCAAAATTTCATGTCCAGATTCTCACAGTAGCTTGTAAGTTTTTTCTTGCAGTTGAAAATATTGTTTTTCCCTCTGTATAATCTAGCATGTATTTGTGTGATATCTTTTCGCAAATGCAAGTTTAGTTGGATGTGGAAAATTGTTACTATATGCTTTTACTTGCTTTGTCAACAACAATCAATATAATACATTCTTTAATGGCTTTGTCATATGATCTCTGTTTGGAAATTAAAACTTCGTAGAATGTATGAAAGCCATTATTGACTTCAGGTCTTTCGGGAGATTCAAGGTATTGAGCTTCCCAACCCTTTTCCCAGGCTTACGTATGCCGAAGCAATGGATCGATATGGGTCAGATAGACCGGATCTTCGTTTTGGTCTTGAGTTAAGAGATGTAAGTTTTTCTGCTCAGGTGGAATTCTATAGTTGTTCATCCACAAATATACTCTGGAAGTTACCTGCAAAAGAGATTGAGTTTAAACTTTTCTTTATGTAGGTCTCTGATATTTTTTCTGGGTCTACATTCAAAGTTTTTGGAGAAGCATTGGCTAATGGGGGTGTGATAAAGGCATTGTGCATACCCGCAGCTGCAAGTGTTTATTCTAACACAGCACTTAAAAAGGGTGTTTTGTTTAATGAAGCAATAAAATCTGGGGCGAAAGGTTTGCCCTTTCTTAAGGTCACAAGTGATGGTACGTAGGTTTGATTCCCTCCCAAGGTTAACTATATCTTCTGATCTAACAGTTTTGTGGCTCTTCAGGGGAGCTTGAAGGGATACCTGCTTTAGCATCAAGTTTGAATCAACAAAATAAAGAAAACCTGTTGAATCTCTGCTCTGCGAGATCTGGTGACCTTATCTTGTTTGCCGTGGGTTTGGAGAAGTCTGTGAACAAAACCCTTGATCGACTAAGGTTACACCTGGCGCATGAATTGGGTATGGTTGATCATGTAAGCCTACACCTTACACTTACTTGTAATGATTGGGGTTCTCTGTGATATTCAATTTGTATTAGTTTCTCACATTGTTTATGTCTCCACCTCAGTCCAAGCATTCAATTCTTTGGGTGACTGATTTCCCGATGTTCGAGTGGAACGACGATGAAAAGAGGCTTGAGGTTCGTTGCAGTATCAGATATTATTCCTCTTTTATAATGGGTCACTCACCAGTTGCGGCCTGTTGTCTAGTTTCCTTTTGATCTTTTTCAGCAACCAGAAGTCTAAAACAGAAATTAAAATTTCTCAAATTTGCATCTTATTACTTTCATGATGCCACACTATCTCAACAAAAGAATCAGAACTCTATAGCCTTTTTTAGCTAAGCTATTTCATAACCTGAATCCGTTTCGTAAATATCAAATATATTAAGGGTTGACCTTGCCGATATTCTACTTATTTTCTTGCTTTCCCGAGAAATATCGTATTATACTCTGCTGTTTGAGTATATTAGGCTCTATCTTACAACGATATGCTATTATGCTCTGGTAATACCACAGCTGCTAGTCTTATTCTACTGCATGGTTTTATAGGTGCATAAATTGTGAATATAATACTTGTTTGCAGGCTTTGCATCATCCATTCACTGCTCCAAACCCTGAAGACACAGAGGATTTATCCTCTGCTCGAGCTTTGGCATATGATATGGTTTACAATGGAGTAGAGGTACACTTCCTATTTTAATAATTTGTATACTCTCAAGCATCTTTACCAGTGATAAGAGAAAATTTCCTTTCCAGATTGGTGGAGGAAGTTTAAGAATATATAAGCGCGAGGTGCAAGAAAAGGTTTTGGAAATTGTGGGCGTCTCACCGGAACAGGTTAATGTCTTCCTATGTATAAAAAATAGATTGATTGAACAAGTTAATGTCTCCCTAAGTATTTGAAATAAGTCGATTGAACTACCAATGTCTCCAAATCCTGAAGACATGAGCCTTTGTCATGCTTAAATATTAATATCAAGAATGTATCACATTTCCCATTGTCCACAGGCTGAAGCAAAATTCGGCTATCTTTTGGAGGCTTTGGACATGGGTGCTCCTCCACATGGTATGTATAACAACCTTGAATGTGTGCATAGTTAACTCTTGGTTCAGACTTCAGCTCTATTGAGTGAAGCTGAATTCTGTGTTTGGCTTCTCCAAAAAACTTCTTATTGCTGGTTATAAGGCGCCACTTCAAGCGTTCTACCATGGTGTTTTGTAGTTTTGTTGTTAATGTAGGCTACTTAGTATTTGAGTGGTGCTAGTATAAAGTATTTGGTGATCTATCTTATATAAATACAGGAGGCATAGCCTATGGCGTGGACAGACTAGTAATGCTGTTGGCTGGAGCAAATTCCATCAGAGATGTGATTGCTTTTCCAAAGACATCCACTGCTCAGTGTGCCCTTACGCGAGCGCCATCTGAGGTAGATCCCCAGCAGCTCAGAGACCTCTTCATAGCAAAATTATAACTAGCTAGTACCCGATCCCATTTTTGTTTTTTGAAACGGAGCATGTACATCTTACATTGGAGATATTAGTCTGACTTGTTCTTTCAATTTTTCGGTTTTGTCTTCCTTCTTTTCCCCCTTTTTCTTTGGGGAAGAGATAGACAAGCCTCAAACCAACATGGCTATAAGTAGGTATTTCTTACTATCAATCTTTAGCAAAAGGATTGAGGTTGGTTGGTGAGGGACATAAAACTTATATTTTACGTTAATTCCGAATGCAGGTAATAAATTATAGTTTTTGGGATGTCTTGCATCAATTTCACCATGATGTTCATAATAATCCTTTCTTTTCTACCCAAAGCTGTTCATAAAATGATATCTCATTGGCATGAGAATTGAGATATACAGTGCTAGTAAATGAGTCACAATTTACGTACATATGAATTCCATGATAAATCAATCTCACATAACAATTAGCCACATAAAAGAATACTGCCAATATCATCAGCTTATCACCAAGACAACAAATACAGCTGCCAACTGTACTAAATTACACGTATACATGCAGTACCCTGTGGGTTGTGCTCTAAAAAATCCAAGATATATACAAAAATCCAAAGAGAATGTTATGGGAAAATTTTCTACACAACTAACCAAACATTGCGTCACCAGATTAAGGGGGGCAGGGGGTAATTCACTAGTACATTTTGTTTCTTTTGGAAAGTTCGTGTGACAGGACATCTTACATTACTTGGAGAACAAGTAATCATCGTCACATCATAATCTCTACAAATGCACAACACTTAAGGCAATGGGCGACAGAGAAAGGGGTCCTTGAATGCTCGGTAAACCAAGTTTAGCATACGACACTACATTGGCAGTCTTTTGGTTGTGAGAAGGCGAGAGCACAAAATTTCCAACATTGCATCAATCAAGCCCCAAGCTTGAGTAAGGTTCAAATCCGACCTGAAAAATCAAGGGTGGCGAGCAAAGGCATATTATATTTTGTAAGATAAGCTATCCAAAAATGGCCAACATAGGTCATTGAGGGAAACATAGAAAGTTGAAGCTCTAGTAAATAGTAAGGATATCTTTTGTAATTCGTGTAATCCATTGTTACATAAAAAATACAATTGTGATGGTTAATTCATGGATTGTCCATAAAGTATCAACCTTGAAGTATACAGGGCACTATAACATAATAATTACGTGTAAAAAAATAATGAATATATTGTGCTACTGCTATTTATGAGAAATATACAATAATTTATTGAAATATACTACTCACAGAACAGTCATCATGAACGCGCCAAATAGTCTCGCCCAAAAGGTTTGCGACTGACAAAACTGTAAGCTGAGGAAAGTAATTTTTCTCCAAGATCGGAATCGTATTTGTGATGATTACTTCTTGAAACAAACCACTGGATAACCTCTCAATTGCAGGGGGACTGCAAATACATGAAAGTAACAAAGAGCCATAAGGGTCTCAATTAACAGCAGCCAAGTATAGAAATCCAAATCATTTGTCATGACAAGAGTCAATAGTCATAATTATAGCTTACCACTTAGTAACATAGATTTAGTCATCTAATGGATATCAAAGACGGAAATCAGAGAACATTGTACAGTTCATCTTCAGTCGTTGAAAAGTAAATAAATTCGGGATGATTTTATTTTTAAAATTCATGCAGCAATCGAACATCTTCCTGGTATGAGCTTATGTTCATTGAAGCCATTCACTAATTCATAGTTGCAAGTTACTTGGAACAAACTTGTAATTTTGAAGCGATCAATGGTTAGGGACTTAGGGCATTAGGCTACCTCCAAAGGCCAATGTAGAGGTTACCACTTACAAGTGAGTGATTATGTGAAATGATTCTTCCGAATGCTATTAGTAAAGTATACAAAGATACACTTGTTCGGAAATGTATAAGCTGCTAATAGTTGCCAATGTATTTACCTGAAGACAGCATGCGTACTACATGCATAGACTTCCCTTGCTCCTTCTTGGTGCAAGAGAGCAGCTCCTTTAGCAATTGTACCTACAAGTCAACAGCTTGAGAAAAGAACTATCCAAACTCTAACACCAGCTTCTATCATTATTGTGGGTTAGATCTGAGCATATTTTATTAGTGGATTTGAACATAAAAATATATCAGACACTGAAAAGAGATTGATAGAAGCTGGTCCATATGAGCTCCAAAAAGATATATCTTGATAAGAGAGAAGGCCAACAAAAATTGCAAGTCAATACGACTTCCAAATGAAATTCTATCCCCACCTTCTCGCTTACAAAAACAAAACAAAAAAAATAAACCGCAAGTTCTGTCAAAGATTTCAGACGTGCATAGAATATGCAAGAAAGATTTTCAGAACCATCTAGACAAATGGAAGTCATCAAAAGCATACCCATTCTAGTAAGCAATTTCTATTACGCATGTACTTTAAGCATTAGATAAAGCATCCTGCTTACATATTTCTTGGCCACAAAACACGACAGGTCTCCCAGTTTACAAGAAGTACAAATTTAGAATTTTCAAAAAGTATACAACTAACCAGCTGTGTCAATCATATCATCCACCATAACTGCTACTTTACCCTTGACATCACCAATCAAATTCATTACCTGGAAAAGTAGATGCTTCATTCAGAGAATCAACGGAAGTAACAAATTGCACTATCACTATTCATTGCATTAGTTAAGCTATTAGTCCTCTCAAAAGTCCAACTGCAAAAGAATATCAGGTTTAAATTGCCCCTGTAAAGCAAGCAAGTCATTCATCTTGTGTCCGGTTTTAATTGCCCCCTCTCCCAGCACTGATATTCTCTCCCGAGATTCAAATGCACCATTAGAGCCACAAAATTTACCTCTGCAACATTGTGTCCATGACGCCTCTTGTCCACTATGGCAAGTGGTGCATCGGATAACTTCTTTGCAAAAGCACGAGCTCTGGCGACTCCACCAACATCTGGTGAAACAACAACAAGATCATCCGAACAAATGGTCTTGCTTGCCAAGTAGTCAAGAATCACAGGCTGGTAAAGCAAAAATAGAGAAGCAATTAGTGTCTAAAGCGTTCTCTGACGGCTCAGATATTTCTTTGTTTTAAGCTTTCTATTTTTCCATTTTTTGGGAGGATGGGGTGGGGGTGGAGCAGCAGGCACTATAATTATGTATTTCGTAATAATCAAAATGTTGAAACTCCCTCCATCCCAGATTTTAACTTCCCACTTTCCTTTCTCGGATGTCCCCAAGAAATCTTCCAATTTCCTTTTCCAATATGAGACGAATTTGAGTAATACTATCTCTGTTTTTAATAGTTGTACCATATTCTCTTTAGGGGTGTTTTGAATTGATTGTACTATTTCGTTCTGGGAAAAGATTATCTTATCACATATGATTTGTTTAGTATTTTCATCATACCTTTATATAATTACCATTAATAAGAGTGTCATTTACTTTAGGTACAACTACTCCCTCCATCCCTTAAAGATTGTTCCTTTATTAAGAGTTGAGGTGAGTGGGTAGGAGAAAAAATAGAGAGAGATTGTGGGGATCATGCCACCTATATAGGAAATGGGACAATCTTTTGAAGACAAACTAAAAGAGGAAACTAGGGCAATATTTCAGAATCAGAGGGGGTATCAAAAATACGAAGGAAGTATCAATAAACAAAGAACATTAATTTTTTTTTAAAACTCATATAATTTGGGACCTGCCTTCGTGGAACAGCTGGTAATAGACAAACCTTTGGACCAATCACCACTCCACTTCCCTCATGTGCCCCAGGAAGAGAAAAACTAAAAAAGGAACCCACACATTGAGAGGCTCATACATCTTACCTGACCATATACATGATCCACGGGTATATCAAAATATCCCATTGACTGTCCAGAATGAAGATCACAAGCAAGAACTCGGTTGGCACCGGCCTCTGTTATCAGGTTGGCAACAAGTTTGGCTGCTATAGATTCACGTCCTTGTGTCTAAAACAACAAAAAGTAGACATATCATGTAATGCGGATAGTTTCCTGTAAAGATATCCTCATTCATCTGATAAGCATAAGCTTTACTCATTTCTCCCCCAGCTAAAAAGGGGAAGCAGGAAACTTTTTTCCAAAAAAATCTTCCTCTAGCCAAGAGGAACATGGGATATAAAGTAAAATGATTGACAAGTGACACTTTGACATTAACCCAAGTAGAAATAAGGATGAAAGTGCAGACCAGAAACTAATTGTGGCAACATCAGTTTTGACCCAAGTTTCATGATAGATTAATTGGACATTAAACTTAATACTGATATATGAAATGGTCTAATGTCAAACCAGTAGTTCCAGGTACAATGCTGCTCTTAGATTCTTCACTAAAAGAGTTCCCCTTTCCTCTAGAAGGTTAGAAGAACTTGACAAAAACTTCTCAGCTTTTAACCGATAATGCTCTTATAGATAAGTAAACCAGGATGTATTTCATATTGGCAACAGTGGACCGTCCAGTATGTTAAAACTTTAAAAGTTACTGAAACTAATACTCATCAGATTTGGCAGCTTACCTTTCGATCAGCTCTTGCGTATCCAAAATAAGGAATAACTGCAGTGATATTTTTGGCTGATGCTCTCCGGCAAGCATCAATCATTATTAAAAGTTCCATAAGGTTCTCATTTGCAGGTGGACATGTGGGTTGGACAAGAAAAACATCACAACCTCTGACACTCTCTTGCAACTGAACATAAATCTCACCATCAGCAAAACGTTTGATCTTTATCTTCCCAAGCTGGAGACCCATGTAACATGCAATTTCCTGTTGGGCACAATACTCCATCATCAATATCTTTCAATAAATCACTACAGCCATAAATTTTCTTTTACTAAAAAATGATACTATATAGGAAGCAACTGAATATACACATATAAACAGAAAGGAAAGATAAGATATTCCCAGTTTCTGACAATAATAACGCTGGTCTTGGTCCTGTTGGACACACTAGACATCATCGGTTAGCAGCCACAAACAGTACGGATTTGGTGAAGGGAGATATTAAGCCTTACCTTGAGCAATCTAGACCAGCAGACTAGGCCTCATTACTTCAGCAAAAGTTTGGTAAGTTCCTCTAGCAAGTTGAGCTTAGAAATTAGCACTTACAACAACTTTTCGCAGTAGACTAGTGCACAGACAAGTATGTTGTGGAGATGTTTGGTAAGTAATAAGTTCCTCTAGCAAATTGTGCTTAGAAAATAGTTGCAATAATCTGAAAAAATGGAAGTATATTGATGAATGAAATCCTTGGGAGATGAAAAAAAATAACCGTTGCTTCGATCATAGGTCTCTCATTCCTTTGAATCGAGCTAACCTTTATAATGGCTTGTGTTGGTAAATAAGAAGATGTCGTGAAAAAAAGTGATTTTTCGCAGAGTTGCAGCCTTCACCTAGAGATATGTATGGTAGAAACTTATGAATTAGAGGTCGTATGAGAGGCAGCATTGCAGCAATTAGATGAGTTATTAAGAATTTACATGATGCTGCTAAAGGACCCCAAGGGATCTAAGGTTGTCATGAAGCTTTTCATCTATCCTACTCCACGCTACTCCCCTTTCTTCTATTAAATAAATACAAGGCCCTCAAGGAAAGGGAGAGATGGGAATCAACTATCTCTCATTGTTCTCCAGAAACTAATCGTGTTTCTCCAATTAATAATCACCACACTATGGTGTAACTTTCATCTCAAAAATTGGTACTAATGCACAACTTTTGACCATTAATATCATCAAAATTGATATTCAAAAAATACACATCCACACGAATCTAACAAAATCTCACATGTTTCTATTTATCATATGTATAAATTACGAAGCTCGTAACTTTGACCACATGAACAGTATCCACATAGTTCTTCATTGTAAACGGAGGAAGTAACAAAGACATCAAACCTAACAATATATTATTGGCCATATATTCATGATACTATTCAGCATCATAATTCATGGACAGTCCAAATTAAAGCAGCAATACTCCCTCATTTTTTTTCATTCTTCCTACTTTAACTATACGCGTTTGCAAATACACTTTTTTTATCTTAAATATCTTCCATTACATATTAATAAAAATTACAACAATTAAATATTAACAAAGTAGTCATTGAGACTAATCCAACAATATCTTCCATTACATATTAGTAAGAATTATAACAATTAAATATCAACAAAATAGTCATTGAGACTAATCAAACAAGACCCACGTGACTATATTTTTTCTTAACATATCGAAAATAATTTAGAACATTCTCTCTAATTATGAGCAGTGTTAAAGATTCAACTAGAAAGAACAAAAAGAAATACACAGGGAGAATTTTACTACAAATTAAAGCACAAAACTTGCAAGGGTGTGTGTGATCAAATTACCTGAGCAAGAGCAGGATTGGCGGTACCTGAGAAAATCCGAAGACGGGTATCATTCCGATTGATAGAACTTTCCAAATTCTTAGAAGTCAGAAAAGATGGGAATGATTGCTCCATTCCAATTAAACCAGAATTGGAAGAGGGAGGTTTCCCATTTTCTAACACCTTCAATTGCTCAGCTAAATTACATTTCTACAAAGTTATCAAATTATCAATCCAAAGTTAAAACTCAACCAAGAAAATAATAATTTAAAATCAAGAAATGCAAGATTATAGTCCATTGAAAATAAAAAGGAAAGCTTACAATGGGATTTCTGACAGGAAGTTTGCGAGGAGAGAGATTAAGAAAAGGGTTGGAAGGGGTAACAGAGAACTGGGTGAAGTTAGTAGGACTTGGGCATCGAAGTGAAGACGCCATTTTTGTTTAGAGAGGAGAGAGAAAGTAAAGTGTGTCTGAAAGAGATATAGAGTAGGGTTTGGTGGCAAATCAGGTATAGTTTTCTCGGGACAAAAAATACTGCTACATTTTTATATGCACAATTATTTATATAATGTTATTTTCAAGTTTTTAGAAAGCATTTTTTAATACATTTAATGTAAAATAATGAGAAGAAGTGAAAAAGTATTATTTTCGGGAGAGAGAGAAACAAGTAGTATAATAGTAATACTTTATGATGGACTAAGCATTTTTTAATACATTTATGATGTAAAATTACTATGCTACAAAGTGAAAATTTAATCATGATAAACTAATGTTAGAAAAAGTCGCTATATTTAAAAAAAAAAAAATCAGTCACCATAGTAGATATTAAATGTACAATATAACTTTAAGATTTTATAAAATACCATACGAAAAAAAAGGACCATTATGTTAAATAAGTGGTTTTGGTCTGACCATGTCCATGCAAGACTAGATAGGAAGAAATTTTCTGAAACAATATAAGAAAGGTCGCCCACTTGCGCCACCCCTAATTTTTAACAAATAAGTTATATTTTTTTCATATATAGGAGTCAGCAGTGGAACTATATATGAGAAGCAAAAATTTCCCTTTAAAAAATAAAATTGAGAAGTAAAAAACTTGAATAGACTCAATACACAATAACTTAACGTGCACCAATTACTATATGATTTTTTAAAAATATAATAGTTTCTATTTGATACAATATTATGTATCTGATATAGAAGTAATAGTTTTTATTTGATACTCCCTCCATTCTATTTTGTTCTACTTATTTACAATCTTGACACGGTTTACAATTGAAGAGAATCCTCTAAATTATTTTCAATATATGATAAAGAAAAATATAATCATGAAGGGTATTGTTTGATTCGTCTCAATGAGTACTTTATTAATATTTAATCATTATAATTTTTATTGATACACAATGAAAGATATTTAAGGTCAAAGACGTGCATCGGCAAACGTGGAAGTCAAAATAGAAAAAAAACAAAAGAGAACGGAGAGGATATAATCACCCTTTGTATAAAAGTAGTTTTTTTTTATAATATAGCCAATTTAGATTCATAAAAAACTATTATAAACCAAATCCATCCAAGAATTGCAGAGAGAAACGAAAAAAAAAATATTATGATAAGAAAATTAAAGTTTACAATTTTGATTTATTTGATAAAGGTATCCAAAATTAAATCATTTTAATCTATACTAATATTATTAAAAGATGTATCTAAACAAGGGAGGTGCCACATGGCGCTTCCCTTAGAGCTTTAACTTCATGTAATCCATGTACAATATAAAAAAGTAGAAAATGTGTATACCCGTGATCACAAACATATATACTAAGGGGGCGTTTGGTTAGGGGTATTCTGGAAAGGGTAAGGGAATCAAGTAAGTTGATTTGACTCCCTTACTTGTTGTTTGTTTGCTCAATTTAATGAATCCCTTTACCCACCCCTTACCCCCAAAGTCTTCTACTCTCACTCCCCTCACCCCCCAAGGTTTCACTTACCCTTTCTTGATTCATCATTGACCATATCTTTGACCACCCAACCACCACCACCACCACTTGACCACCTAACCACCTAACCCAACCACTATTACCACCCAACCCCTCCACCTGCCCACCAATCGGCACCAGAACTGTCCAACCGCCACCCAATCAAGCCACCCAACCGGCACCAGAACCACCCAACTGGCGCCCAACCAAGCCACCCAACCGACACCAGAATTTCCCAACCGCCGCCCAACCAATCTACCCACACACGTGAAAACCACCCACCACTTGAAATCCGCCACAACCACCCACCCACAAACCCTAGAAAAAATGGAAGAATCGAGAGAAAGGGAGGGGAGAAAAAAGATGCAGCGACTAGAAGGGGAGTGGGAGGATGCGACGGCAATGGGGAGGGGGAACGTTGCGGCGGCAAAGGGAGGGGAAACATCGCGACGGCAAGGGGCTAAGGTGGAATTGACAGGGTTGCAGCAACAAGGGGAGAGGATGGAGATGTTGCAACCGCAAAAGGAGGGGTAGTGGCGGCGGAACTGGGGTGGGGCAGCGGCGGCACTGGGGTGTGGGGGAGATGGCGGGGGATATGGTGGTGTTATGGTGGAAGAAGAAGAAATAGGAAAGACAATGTACTAACCAAACAACACATTAAATCTAAGGGTTTTGGTTTCCTTTCCCCATCAACCCCTTTCTTGATTCCATTCCCTTTACCCCTTTACAACCAAACGCCCCCTAAAGTCTTAACCACAAAGTCAAATGATAGTTGATATTTATCATTTTATTAAAGTTTAATATTAATAAATGAAAGATATATCTACCCGAGACGTGACCCGCACCTAAAATCTAGTTGTAGAAAGATAAAGGAGAGGTCTTACAATTAACAAAGTGCCGATAGTGAGCATTGTGCTTATGAGGCAAAATGCGATTGAACAAGAATAAAATGTGCGCACGAGGATTATTTAGTTAAGTATAATGAAACTTAAGTTAAATAAAAAAACTATATTTATCAAGGATGTCTTGGTCTAGTGGTTAAAATTAAGGTGCTATGAACGATAGGTCATAGATTTGAATCTCCTCTCCGGCCCCTTCTTTGTACTGCCTTCGTGGCTCATATGGATAAAAAAGGTCTTTAATCTTTTGTAACAGAATCCAACTCCAATATTTTTTGGGAAATTAGACAGGAATAATCCCACCTTTTCCCGATCTGCCAAAAATAATCCCACCTTTGGATTATTCCAGAATAACTAAATCACTTTTTTTGGTCCTAGTAACTTAGAACTTGGTAAATCGGTAAACCAAGTTAATTTTTGATTCAACCTTTCCCCGACTGATTTGGACTCCGCCCCAGCCACCAGGCTCCTACCCCATCTCTCTCCCGTTGCCGATTCTCTCTTCCTCCTATCTCTCTCCTCTTTTTCTCTCTCCTCTTTCTCTTTCTCCTATAATCATGTGTGTATGTTGTGGTGGTTGTACGATCTCTCTCTTCGAGCGATGGTTGTGTGTGGTGATGGTGGTCGTTGTCAACAGTGGTGGTGTCGAGAAAGCTCAAAGAGAGGAAAGGACAGGGGGTAAAAAGATACAAAAGGAGAGGGGAGGGGGGAGTGATGGGGTCATGGGGCGAAGGGGGGAGGGGTGGCAGGGTTGGCTACACGCGAAGGGTCTGGGGTTTGCAGGGTGGGGTTGGGGCTGGGTGTGGCAGCAGGCAGGAGAGATGAACAAGGAAGGGAGGTGGTAAAAATCGGATAAATGTCATACCTAACTTGTTACTGGTCATTATGTTCCTAGGACCAAAAAAATCGATTTAGTAAGCAAAGATAGGATTATTCCAGAACAATCCAAAGGTGAAATTATTTTTGACAGATTGGGAGGGATTAATCCTGTCCAATTTTTCTATTTTTTTAAGTCTTCAAAATGTTCATTATTACAAAATAACATTGTATTTGACCACTAATAACATTAATGTCAGCCAATATACAAAAAATTCTTACTTTTTATTTTTTATAAGTACAAAAATTATTAAAAGAGACGATCTAATTTTAATATAACTGTAGACTTAGTCATTAGAGTCCGTTTTCGGAGAGACAGTCTCACGTTAGTGTTAACGTGAGACCGTTGATGTCATTCTGACATCACACACGTGCATCCAACCAGCAGTAGAATAGTTAAGCGCTTACACCCATTAGTTATGGTAGCCTTAAATTGCTTCTGGATGAATTAGTTAGGCGCAAGAGTATATTAGTTAAGCGCTGGAGTATATTAGTTAAGCACTGGAGTAGTATATTAGTTAAGCGTTTGAGTATATTAGTTAAGCGCTGAAGTATATTAGTTATATCATAAAAATCTATTTATAATGCATTTTATTGGTCATAACTTCAATATCAGGCATATATAATTATGTCTTTCTAAAAAACACTAATGCATTAATTCTCTCTTTCTTAAATAACTATCGCATTTTTGCATTAGTAATGCCGACCTCAAATAATCATTGCAAAAACAATGTTTACTAATGCATACAATAAATAAAACTAATGACCTTAAAATCATAATTATATAATTGTTAACCAAATATCAAAACTATAACCATAAACCATGCATCATTGTTACTCATGAAATTAATAAATAATTGTTCATATGTTATAATTATAATCTTTCAGTTATTTTGCAAACTAAAACTATCAGGCATAAAACCGGAACCAAAAAAAAGTCATAACTAATGTAAAAAACAATAATAAGTAAATACCTAAGTATAATAACTATTTATCATAAAACTATAACTAATAGCCAGAATCACAACTATCAACCATAAAACCATAATTAAAGGCCGAGGGTGAGAATTGGAGGAAAAACAGACTCGTCTAACGTTAGTGTTAACGTGAGACGGTCTTTTATGAGACTTTGCATAGTCACTAAATGGATTAAACTAGTCACTGAAAAACTAACCTAGTCACTATTGGGCTAATTCTCTTTTAAATATTGGGCTTATCATTATTTAATCTATACAAATATATTAAAAGGCCTGCGTGCCAATGTATACACGCCACGTGACACATCTGTTATCCCATTAGAATTGTCCAATGTTTACATAAGTCATGTCAATTAAAAAAAGTAAAACTAGCTTGCAACAAGATTTGAACCCATGACCTCTTGCTATTATACATGACAATTACCATCTCAACCAACTTTTAATCATGTTTTAAGTGTCCAAATTATTATATTTGTACCTTTTAAATGTTGAGTTTTCCTTAATATATTTTAACGGGAATGAAAAAAATGCATATCAAGTTCAGAAAACAATACTAACACGGGACAATTTCCGGGCCCATATACTAATTTTAATTTAAAAATAGGCGATCTCTTAAAAGACAAACTCTTAAAAGTAAACCAACTCTAAAAAGTTCATTTGAAAACAACGTTGAGTTCTACCAATAATAGCATTACGTTTAGCCTATAAAATTAAAACATCATTGATTTCTAATAGTAGATTCAAATCTAAATTATTCAAAATGTTTATATCAATAGCTCATTTACAAGAATCACCAAAATTCAGATCTCCAAATTTCTTTTACACATCTAGATTCTAGTCATCTAGCACATGAATGACCTTTTTTTGGTTGATGGCAAAATTCTTTCCCAAATGAAATCCACACTCCACTGCACCTAAATGTCCATTTATTTCAACTTATTTTGTCTTATCTTATCTAAACTTATCTTATCTAAACTTATCTTTTTTCTTTTTTTTTTTCTGAAATGAGTGAATATAAGTTAACAAAATATCTTATCTTATCTTGTCTAATTTGATCATATCTATCTTATCTTGTCTAATCTTATCTTATCTTATCTTATTTTATCTTATCTTATCTTATCTTATCTTATAAGATCTTAAATAAGTCAAAATAAGTTGAATCGGGCCTAAGCAGGAGAAATAATAGCAACTGTGAGGACTTTCCAAAGTTCCAGCATATGCAAATCGGATTCATTGAAGGCGAAATCCAAACTGTTATAGCAATTTACACTAATACTAGATTACTATTGCTGTCCTTCCGAGGGAGTTTGTGAAAGTAAATCCACACTGGTAAGATGCTCAACATTTCCTTCAACTTGACGCTTATCTTGCAAAGGATGGTTAGATTCCCTCTTCATGAAATGAAAGCCCATTATATCCCTGTACTCTCCCGTTCCAAGGCAACGAGTACAGTCTCCAAGACCACTGCCACCACATATCTTGCACCTGAACAGTTAATCAACCCAAGCGAAGAATGCTTAAATAGATTACTTACATGAACTTGGAAAAGACTTAGACGACTCACCATTTCGGCCATTCACCTCTGGGAAGCATAACTAAATCTGTGTAATTTGTTCTCCCTGTAATCCGAATGAAAGTTTAGTTGGTTAGCCTGTAGCTATATTGTTATTGAGTGAAAGTTATCCTAAAATTTACCAGACAAGATTTCCCATTGGAATCATATAAAAAGAATCAAGGGTCTTCCCTGCGTATGTTTATTTAACAACCCCAAAAATTCTGTTCCTCAGAATATAAATACTAAAAGTGCTCAACATATGTAGCTTTTGACGATGTTCCCTAATTCAGGTTGGCTTACTATTCTTATCATCTTCATGCTTTTTCTCTCTTTAACCAACAAGTCAATCTTAGTTGCCAACTTGCCATGGGATTTGGTTGTATTGTATTCCTATATGAAGTAATATGTGAAGAAAATCAAAGGGTACTTAGGAAAACAAGGAAAAGTGACATGGGAGGAAGAGATAAATGGAAGGTACCTCTTCCATGACAATGATGACAACCAACTCTCCCACTTCCATCACAAACAACGCAAGATGGCTCCGGTTTTCTTCTAATCTCTCTTCTAACATTTGACTACAAAACAAGAGGGAATTTCTTAACCAATTACATAGCATATACTTCTCTATGATCAATTCAGCGAAACCTAGACTAAGGTTATGTTCTTATTTTCTTCCCTTAAATAAATAAGTTACAAAATTACAATAAGTTCAAACAAGGGCTCAACTTCAATTCACAACTAAAATAAATTTAGATAACTTCAAATTAAGAACAAAAAAAAGTAAAAGTAAGGCTCTGTTTGGTAGGATGCAAAACATTTTACTGGAAAATTGTTTTCCTCTATTTTCACTTTTACATTGTTTGATTTGCAAAGGAGTGTAAAACCATTTTCCCTAGAAGTAAAATTGTTCTCCCAACGATAGAAAACCATTTTCCCTTCCAAATAAAGAGAAAACTGCTTTCCTTCCTCTTCCTTATCTCTCTTGTACACTCCCCTCGCTACCTCTGTACTTTCCCTTTTATTTTCCTTTTGTTTCGTCATTTTTATTACATGGAGCCAAACAACATAAACTAAGTTTCGAATTGTGTTTTCTATTGTTTTCCATGAAAAACATATCAACTAAAAATGTTTTAAACCCAACCAAACCAAGCCTTAAGTTCTAATAAGTTTCAATATGTTCAACTAACAACTATAAGTTCCAATAAGTTGAAAATTAATTCAAACAAGTCCAATTCATTTGAATAGCATCCACCCTACCTATAGGCTATAGCGAAGTTCGGGGGTAGGTTATATTTAGGTGCCCTGTTGCCTTAAATTTTCTCTAATCACTATCACAATTCACAGCAATTCATTTCCATGAAAAAAGAACTTAACCAAATACTCAATTATAGCTACATGTTGCCACAAAATTCTCAACAATTTGTAACATTACCAATCATCAACAAGCATAATAACATCAGAAGTTGATAACTCAGTAAATATCAGATGAAGCACGAAATATAACTATATAAGCACGAAAGTGTCAAATTCTTGTAATTTAAGGTAAATTAAAGTTTCAATTTAGATTTTAGATTAGGTCAAAATACAAACTCAATTAAACCGAAAAAAATAAAAGAGAGAGTATGTTACTTGAGTGCGGACGAGGAAGGAAGGCTTGGAGAAAGAGAGATGAAGAGCGTCATTTGGTGTTCGTCGAGGAATAAAATCGTCGGAATTTGCAGTGCTTGAATTTGAATTTGAATTCGAAGAAGATGAATATGTCGTAATTGCGACACTTCTTGGCAATTGAAGTGCACCTGTCATCATTTTCTCTCTCTTTTGCTGCTGCTGCTCGGAGACTCGAGAGGGTTTTTGTGTATGTTTTGTTCTTTATGGTCTCGCTTGAATTATACCTCCTCCATTTTTTTATTACAATAATAATTTCACTTAATCACTTTTGATATAAAAGTAAATTTAGTTGACAATATTACTTTTAATTTATCTTACGAAAATCATTATTAATTACTCACTTTGACTCATAAGGTTGTTTTTACTTTATTAAGGATTAATTTCTCTCCTACTTTAATTAATTAAACGAGCACCTCTATGCTAAACTACCCACTTTTCCCACTCTCTTAATAATCATGACCAAACTCATTGTTGCAATAGAAATAGAAGGGAGGTAGTACATAGTAGTAACATTGATTAATGATTTTAATTCAATTTTACTTCTTGGAAGTTGAAAGAGATTTTAAGAATTAACTAGTTGTTGGATATGAGTGATATTATGAGTAATTTAATAACATAAAAAAAAATGTACAGTTTGAGGTTGACATTTTGTCACAAGGACAAATCATAGTTTGGACGTGCTTGGATTTGGGTAATAAATTACAGGGTAATAAAAAATCAAACTACCTTAATAAAGGAACAATGAAGGTGAATTCAAATGGCTACAAAGTGATAATGTGATCTTGTTATGATGAGAAGGAAGAAAAGAAGAAGTTATACCCCTCCAAATTAGGGCAACAATTATTCTAGAGGGGGTGGTGGCTTGGTGGGTAACGATCATCTCCATAATGAAAGTGATAATTCCCTTATTTGTTTATTTTTCTTCTTAGTATCACTAGTTTATCCTTTTTATCACCACTTCTTCCCCTTCCTAATCGCTTCTAACCACCTTACTTTCATTACTTTGACTTTTGTTATCCCCTTAATGCATTATACTCGATCCAAGCGAAAAGTGGTACAATTCATGACATTACAAAATAAAAAGTCACGAGTTTGAGACCTTTTATGTAGATTTTTGATCATTTTCTAAGAGAGCGACATGTTAGCGTATAAACTCCATGTTAGAGACAAAGCGATGCCACATCAACATATGAGGTGGGATGACATGTTGTGACATGCAATACTTGCCCACACTATATAATAATATATATACATATGGTTGTATTACTTATATGAATTTGATGAATTTTACTGATTGAAAATGATTTGTTCTATGTGTTTGGTTTGACGAAACACAGAAAAGAAAATCATTTTTATGAGAAAACACAATTGTTGAATATATATTTTTTTCTTATTTGATTTCTTGTCTTAAAAGTTGGAGAGAAAATTAAAATGGAAGGTGTGGTAGTAATATGCAAATTAGTAGGTGCACACGTTTGTACGGTGATGAAGGTGTGTACGATGAACATCAAACACTAGGTTATGGACATAAAGATCAATACCAATGAACATATACTAACAGAGATATACACATGTTTATTTGGCTTGTTAACCATGTACATGTGTTCATTTAACTTGTTATACATGTATATTTGGCTTGTTAGTTATGTACATGCGCACACCTTTTTCATCATACGGACGTGTGTACCATCTACAGATTGGTAGTAATGTAAAAGAAAAACACTCCCTCCTGTCTTTATTAATTTACCTGTTTCTTTTGCACAAAAGTTTTAGGAGAAACAATGTTGTGGGACATAGAAAGAAAGAGAAACTATTATTTTATGTTGAAGTTGAATGTGTATGATGGAAAGTTGGTGGTCCCACTCCAAAAGTAGAAACAAAAGAAATATGTAAACTAATAAGGGACATCCCAAAAAGGAATACAGGTAAACTAATAAAGACCGAAGATAATATATTTTCCCTAACACCATTTGCCGCCCGAATTTACTAAAAATCGTTCATATTTTTTCACTCCCCTATATTTTACCTTTTATTCCACTACACAATAAAGAGCACCCTTCCAAGTTCCAACCTCAAGGTTTGGGGTTTAATCCACACTATAGGCACTTTGAGGGTAGGGATTTCCCTTCCCCTTCCCCCTTACTCTTAGGTGCCTGTCCCATTAAGATCCGAGTGGGGTCCGGGCCACTCCTTCTTACCAAAAAATAAAAAAAAATAAAAAAACAAAACCAATTTCAACCTTTTACAAAACCAAAAGAACAGCAAAAATGAGAAAACTGTTGAGAAACAGTGAATTAGAAAATTTCACTGTTCAAGCATAGTGAATGTCATTACTGCATGTTAGGAAAGTTTTCTTCCGCGCAGAAATTGTTGAAAATGTAATGTTAAAAACAGTATACTTTTGCCTATAAATACCGATGTAAGAAATCAGTTCTTCAGATCAATGCAATACAATACTCTCTGATATATTTGCATAATTTCTCTCTCTATTTCTTACAACACGTTATCAGCACGAGTGTTCTACCGGAAATTTTTTTTAAGGTATCTTTAAAATTTTTACATCCATTTTGTTTTTAAGTTTAAATTTTTTTTTCCAAGCTCAACCCTTTACTATCCAAACATGGACCAACAAAGTAACGGGATTAACATTGTTTTACACAATGTCTCTGTCTCGGGTATTTATTTTTGGATAGAGCAAACAATGTGCCATTCACTACCAACCCAGCGAGGGGAACTGTAATACAGCCCCGACCCAGTAACCGTAACAACGGTACAAATACTCATACCAGAGAAAACCCACAAACCCCTGTTCCCAACACCAATAATAACCCTCCTATACAACCAGCTGAAAATCAACCTCCGCCCAGTAATAAAAGAGATAGAGATGAACAGGAAGAAACTAGTAGTAAACGTCACCATACTACTAACGCAGAAAACAAATAATTTTAACGCCACCTTCATGGAGGGCAAGGACATTTTATTTACGTTATTTTATTTTATCTGCTCTTAAACCGCCTATATGGACAGGTTAATTTTTTTATTGCCACCTATATGGACGGCCTAGTGAAGTGATAGCATTATTATGTCTTATATGTGCAATAATGTTGTATGTATGCAGGGAACAAGCATTCAGAACATTATTATATATTATTGTCTCTAATCTTCTACTTTTTTTGCATTTATAGTTACATATATTATATTACCAATTTACTAGCATGCTCTAATATATATTTGTCAATATTAGAATTTTATTGCGTTGTATATTTTTTAACTGTATATGAACTGCACAGTTAGGGATAACCCTCTATAAAAGCGGATTACCATCCCCATTTTCACCACATATCCCTTATCTTCTTCCGATTTTTTTCTCTCTAAACCCACAAATTTTTTTCCTTCTTCCTCAACCTTCCGGCCACCATGTTTAACGCCGACGACAACCGTCCTCCACCCTCATCTTCCTCTTTTGAAGAGGATTTTAGGAAAATAAAACTCTACTTATTTCTTATAGCCGGTTTCTTTTTCCTCCTCATGGCATTAATGATATACCTCCTAATACATAAATAGGAGACAAAAAAAAAAAATTTCCCCCGGAAGAATGGCGAAAAATGCACATGAATATCAATTTTTTTTGTCTTTAAGTGCATTTTAGGAAGTTTTTTTTATTTATTCACTTGTTGTATTTTATTTTTGGTATTTTCTTGTTTTTTTTTGCTTAGCTTCATTATTGTTGTACGCTATTTTTATTTTTTTTGTTTGTATTATTTATCTATAATAATAATGATATAAATCAGGGGGAGATAATATATATATGTGATTTATCATCATTACTAATTTCAAATATTTACCTATTTGTAGTCAAAAGAATGGGAGATCTAGTGAAAAGACAATTTAACATACTAGATCTATCTGGGCAAAAGTTTTTAGAATGGACGGTGGACGCCCAAATGAATTTAAAGGCCCAAGGACTGGAACATACAATTAAAGATGTGACAACCCAACAAGGGGATGCAACTACAACAGCCGCATCAGTTAAAATTGCGACTGTACAAGAAAAGGCAAAAGCCTTAGTCCTCCTAAGACATCATTTACATGAAAGTTTAAAAAGTGAATATCTACTTGTGGATGATCCAAAAGAACTATGGGATAGCCTAAATGAAAGATATGGGCATCACAAAAATGTGCTTCTCCCAAAGGCACATTATGACTGGACCAATCTGAGGTTCCAGGATTTTAAAACGGTCAGTGATTACAATTCAACATTGTTTAGAATTGTATCATTGTTAAGATATTGTGATCATCCCATCACAGAAGAGCAAATGATAAACAAAACGCTCTCCACTTTCCACGCCTCTAATATCATATTGGCAGAACAATACAGGTTCAGAGCTTTCAAAAAGTACTCTGAGCTAATCTCAGTACTACTTGTGGCTGAACAAAATAATGATCTTTTGCTGAAAAATCATAATCTTAGACCTACGGGGTCTTCAGCCACTCATGAGATAAATGCTATAGAAAGCTCTAATCCACCAGAAGCAAATGCTATACATAGTGGTGGACGCGGTAATTACAACGGTCGTGGGAGAGGACGTGGTAATTACCGTGGCCGAGGGCGTGGACGTGGAAGAGGCCGATTTTCCCCAAGAAATAATAATTTTAAACATTCTGATAAAAATTGGGGACAATCATCTGGAAATCAGAGGCAGACGTCCTATAAAGGAAATGATACTTGCCATAGATGTGGCATGACTGGGCACTGGGGCCGCACATGTCGTACTGCCAAACATTTGGTAGATCTATATCAAGCTTCAATAAAAAACAAAGGAAAAAATGCTGAAGCAAACTTTGTTAATGAAGCCACTACATCCATGCCCAGCCTTGATGTTTCAGATTTTTTTATGGATGATGCTGAAGTTGAAAATAAGTTTGTTTAGATCACAATCGATTAATGTGCTTAGTTTATTTCAACTGCTTCAATATCCACTTTCATGTATTTGTTCCTTATTTTTATAAAAATACGTATTTTTCTTATACTAATCATCGTATTTATTATTTATGAAGATATGAATTCATCAGAAGTTGGAATTAAAGAACAATGTCTCCTGGACAGTGGGACAACACACACCATATTGAAAAATAAAGAGTATTTTTCAAAACTTACAATATTCCAAGCAAATGTTAGTACAATTTTGGGACAGCCAAGCTAATTGAAGGCTCTGGAAAAGCTTGCATTATATTTCCAAATGGGACAAAATTGATAATTAATGACGCATTATATTCGAGTAAATCTCGAAGGAACCTCATAAGTTTCAAAGATGTACGTCAGAATGGTTACCATTTGGAAACAATGACAGTGAACAAAGAGGAATTCATATGCCTAACGGCAGAGAAAAACGGCAAGAAATACATCTATGAAAAATTGCCAGCAATTTCCTCGGGACTATATCGCATAGATATACGTCCGATTGAAATTAATATGATATCTAACCAGAAGTTAGATAATAGAAATTCATTTACTCTATGCATGACCGATTAGGCCATCCTGGCACAGGAATGATGCATAGAATCATTGAAAACTCAAATGGACACTCTATAAAGAATGTCAAAATTCCTCGGTCAAATGAATTAACATGCTCTGCATGCTCACTTGGCAAATTGATAATCAGACCATCTATAAATAAGATTGCCACTGAATCTCCAATGTTTTTAGAAAGAATTCAAGGAGATATTTGTGGGCCTATTCATCCTGCATGTGGACCATTTCGTTATTTCATGGTATTAATTGATGCCTCTACTCGATGGTCACATGTGAGCCTTCTGTCAAGCAGAAATGTTGCATTTGCAAAACTTTTGGCTCAAATAATTCGATTAAGAACTCAATTCCCAGATCATACAATAAAGAAAATAAGATTAGACAATGCTGGGGAATTTACATCCCAAACATTTAATGACTATTGCATGTCTATTGGGATTATTGTTGAGCACCCTGTACCTCATGTACATACACAAAATGGTCTTGCTGAATCATTAATCAAAAGACTACAATTAATTGCAAGACCATTAATAATGAGGTCAAAATTGCCATCTACTACTTGGGGTCATGCTATATTACATGCGGCAACATTGATAAGATTAAGGCCGACAGCCTATCACAAATTCTCACCATTACAATTAGTATCTGGTCGAGAACCGAATATCTCACATTTGAGAATTTTTGGGTGCGCTGTACATGTACCTATTGCTCCGCCCAACGTACTAAAATGGGTCCACAAAGAAGGATGGGAATATATGTTGGATTTGAATCTCCATCAATTATCAAATATTTAGAGCCAACAACTGGTGATCTATTTACGGCTCGATTTGCCGACTGTCATTTTAATGAGTCGGTATTCCCATCCTTAGGGGGAGAGAAAGTGGACCCACAAAATATAAAATCGGAAATTACATGGAACGCATCGCAAATGTCGTTTCTGGACCCGAGAACAAATTCATGTGAACAAGAAGTCAAGAAAATTGTTCATCTGCAAAGTATTGCAAACCAATTGCCAGATGCATTCACAGATTCTAAGAAAGTGACAAAGTCACATGTACCTGCTGCGAATGCTCCGGAACGGATTGAAATTCCTAATGACAATAAGGCAATTGAAAATGAGTCAATAGCACGTCGAAAACGTGGCAGACCACCCGGTTCTAAAGATTTAAAACCGAGAAAAATGAAAAGGCAAGGGAGACAACGAACGAAATTAATATAAATCTCCCAACAGAGCATGATGAAAACAAAAATGAAGAGAAACGTGTTCCAGAAGAAAAGGAACATGAAAGCGTAGACAACAATGAAACTTCAATTAATTATGTTTCTACAAAGAGACAATGGAATCGAAAAGATGTTGTCTTGAATGAAATTTTTGCTTACTCGATAGCGTTGAAATGACATACGATGAAAATGATGTAGAGCCAAATACAGTTGATGAATGTCGCCGTAGAAAAGATTGGCCAAAATGGAAAGAGGCAATTCAAGCAGAATTGAGATCACTTGAAAAACGTGAAGTATTCGGTCAAATAACCCAAATACCAAAAGGTGTAAAACCAGTTGGGTACAAATGGGTATTCGTGAGAAAACGAAATGAGAAAAATGAGGTTACTAGATATAAGGCAAGATTAGTAGCCCAAGGCTTCTCGCAAATGCCAGGGATTGATTATGATGAGACATATTCTCCAGTAGTCGATGCAACTACACTAAGATTTCTGGTAAGTTTATCAGTTTCGAAAGGATTGCAAATGAGATTGATGGATGTAGTGACCGCATATTTGTATGGCTCACTTGACACAGATATTTATATGAAAGTTCCTGAAGGACTAAAACTACCAGAAAATTGCATGCCCAAAGAGATGTTCTCAATAAAATTGAGAAAATCACTCTATGGGTTAAAACAATCTGGAAGAATGTGGTATAATCGTCTTAGTGAATACCTATTGAAAGAAGGATTCAAAAATAATCAAATCAGTCCCTGTGTTTTCATTAAGCGATCTAAATCAGGATTCGCGATCATTGCTGTATATGTCGATGATTTGAACATTATCGGAACTCCTAGAGAACTTGAAGCGACTGCAAAATACTTGATGAAAGAATTTGAGATGAAAGATCTCGGGAAGACAAAATTTTGCCTTGGCCTGCAAATGGAACATCTAAGAAATGAGGTTTTTGTCCATCAATCAAACTATATAGAAAAAATCCTGAAACTTTTTTCATGGACAAAGCCCACCCAATAAGTTCTCCAATGGTAGTGCGTTCCCTGAATGAGAAAGATGATCCATTCAGACCACGAGAAGAAACGAGGAGATTCTTGGTCCTGAAGTACCATATCTAAGTGCAATTGGGCTTTAATGTACTTGGCTAACAATACTCGACCTGACATAGCTTTTTCAGTAAACTTGTTAGCTAGATACAGCAATGCACCAACCAAGAGACATTGGAATGGAGTCAGACACTTATTACGTTATCTTCGAGGAACACAAGATCTCGGATTATTCTATCAGTCAAGACCCAATGCGTCACTCATTGGATATGCAGATGCTGGCTACCTTCAGACCACAAAAGGCTAAGTCTCAATCCGGATATGTATTCACTTATGGAGGTACTGCAATATATTGGAAATCTACAAAGCAGACTTTGACGGCCACATCATCAAATCATTAGGAATTAATTGCTCTTTATGAAGCTGGAAGGGAATGTGTATGGCTAAGGTCAATGATCAAGAATATCCAAGAAGAATGCGGGATGGAAACAATAACAACAAATCCAACTATCATCTACGAAGACAATACTGCATGCATCACCCAAGTAAGCGAAGGGTACATCAAAGGAGACAGAACTAAACATTTATCACCAAAGCTCTTCTTCACTCATGACCTCCAAAAGGAAGGGACGATCAACATTCGACAAATCCAATCATGTGAGAATCTTGCAGATTTATTCACCAAATCCCTTCCGGCGAAGAAATTTGAAGAATTAGTCCGAAAAATTGGAATGCATCATCTTCTGATATATGCTAATTCAGGGGGAGTATTATATGCGCTGCACTCTTTTTCCCTTCGATCAGGTTTTTATCCCACGGGTTTTTCCTGACAAGGTTTTTAATGAGGCAGTTGATTTTAAGCATATAAAGATACATAATAGTTATACTCTTTCCCTAGTTATGGATTATTCCCACAGGATTTTTCCTAACCAAGATTCTTAATAAGATAACGTCTATTATGATTATAAATGGACATTCAAGGGGAGTGTTGAGAAACAGTGAATTAGAAAATTTCACTGTTCAAGCATAGTGAATGTCATTACTGCATGTTAGGAAAGTTTCTTCCGCGCAGAAATTGTTGAAAATGTAATGTTATAAACAGTATACTTTTGCCTATAAATACCGATGTAAGAAATCAGTTCTTCAGATCAATGCAATACAATACTCTCTGATATATTTGCATAATTTCTCTCTCTATTTCTTACAACAAAAACCACTTTTCTTCAGAATGTTTGCAACCAAACCAACCCTCTCTAGACATGAGAAAATTGTTTCCATTACATACATGATTTCTACTTTTTGGTAAAAAAAACCCTCCTTTGCTAGGAAGAAATATAAAACTCTTTGCTTTCAAGTTGAATCCAAAGAACTTAATCCGCGTCTAAAGAACTGATCTTCCTTTGAATTACTCACTACCCAAAATTCCATAGTTATCAGTCCAAAAAAGGTATATTAGCAATTTCTTATATCGTTTCATCCATATAATTAACTTTAAATTATGAGTAGCATGCCATTTTATGATCCCATGCTTTTTAAGCTGAATTGCTTGCTTATTCTGATTAATTCATCTTTGTTGTGTTGTGTTGTGTTTAGTGTTTATATGTTTGCTGGTTTTAGTATTGCAATTAGTGATTACAGTATAAGGGGAAGAGTAAATTTGCAGACAAGTTTGTTAATTTCAATGTTACAGCCCAAATTATTGATTTGCAGTTGATTAATCTTTGATTGCTGGTTCAACATCACTGTAGAAAGAGAAATAGAGTCCAAATTGTCAGTTATATTGTTTGGTTTACTTTTCTCAAAAATGGTTAATTGTTAAAAAGCAAGTTGTTTGCTATTAGTCTATTATGTGAGCTTCATCAATAGTGTGATCCTACATAATCGAGTCACTAAAGCCGAAAGCTTGAGATCTTACAATGGAGGATCAAAGAGGAGAAACGAGTCGTTTATAATCGTGATATGCAAATAGTGCATATCAGAGTGACATTTTGAATTATTTTGGGGAAAGTTGGGGTTAAACCTTATAATGGATTTCCTTAATACAATAATACCCTCTGATCTTTCCTTAGAATCCCTGGAATGTCTGTCACTTTTCCCAAAATCACAAAAATGCCGTTGTGATATGCAACTATATGTATGACATAGTTATATAGAATGTATCATAGTACAATTCGGTAGAAAAGCTATTAGGGGTAGTGAAAGCACGGCGGGGGAAGCAGTAAGTACGTATTATCCATCATTTTCTCTTGCTTCGTTTCTAATATGAAAGAGCATGCTAATGCTGAGTCTTCAAGAGATTGTTGTATGGGCATTGTTGTCATCCTTATGCGGCTATAGTGTTTCATTCTTCTCTTCCTTTGATGTTGTACTTTTTTAGTACTTTTAGCCTTTGAGTTGTGACAAGCTGTTAAAACTCTGTGATCTTGTAGAGTACTCCCTAATCAAGCGGGAGAAAAATGAATCTTCTCTTTCTAGGAGCTTTGATGGTGTATCATATTCTGCGATCCTTCCTGTTTTGTTAGAACAAAAGTTTTCATTAATTTTCTTGGTATTTTAAGTCTCAAGACTCAAAGAAATATGATGGGAGCATAAATAATTACCATCACTGAGGACCAGGACAAGATCACTATCTACAACCGTGTGTATTCTATGAGCTATTGTGACTATTGTTCGATCTCTGAATTCATGGCTGATAATTTTCTGAATTACGCCATCAGTAGCTGAATCAACTGATGCTGTTGCTTCATCTAGAACCAAAATACTACTATGCTTTAAAAGTGCCCTTCCTAGGCAGAATAGTTGTCTTTGACCAACGCTCCAATTTTCTCCATTTTCAACCACTAGATAGAATTTACCACATACAAAAGAGTTAGATTCATTAGCAAATAGCCAAATTCATACTCATTTTACTCCATGTTTCTGAAACAAGCTTGATATATTCACCTGTGGATTCCAACCTTCCTTCCTTTGCCCGTACAAGGTCTCCTAGTTGACATTTGTCCAATGCCTGAAAAATAACCAATTGTGGCATGTTACTGATTTAAACCTTTTGATTTCCTGCCAAAAAATACAAAGATATTTCCATCACTTTTTACCTCCCATATTTCGCTGTCGGAGTACTGCTGAAGTGGGTCAAGGTTTCCTCGAACTGTGCCATCAAACATGGTTGGATCTTGTGGAATGATGCTGAGTCTTGATCTTAAGTCTTGAAGACCTATCTTGCAGATATCTACGTCATCAATCATGATAGTCCCTTGCCTTGGTTCCACTATGCGGAATATAGCTTGTATGAGTGTTGACTTTCCGCTGCCTGTCCTTCCTACTACACCGATCTTTTTCTTTCCAGGGAATGTACAAGTTATGTTTTTCAAGACGGAGGGGAGATGTTCAGCGTAACGTATCTGCATCATCATGAAATTTGGCCTGACATTAATACCTTGTTTTCCACTAACAGGCCCTTCACCTGACTTCTACTCAATTAAGATCTTCATTGATTAAAACTTAATTTTACTGATTCACTACTCCCCGCCCCCTCCCCACTTTTGTGCCAACTACTGATTTTTACTGATTGAAACTTAATTCTGCCGATTATAACTTATTTTTTCTGATCAAAACTTACGTTTACTACTTTAGTGAACATTGAAGTATTCTTGAAGTTGGTGAGCAGGCCTTAGTGTCATATTAATTTCCCAGAACTTTAATTGTTAATAGAATTTTGGCCACCTAAACCTGTAACAGCTTAATTACCTGCAAGTTCTGGAAACATATTGTTCCTGTACTTGGCCAGTTGTTTGGTGGTCTGCAATCATCAACGATGAGAGGGGCCTCACTTGTAAGCTTTGTGTACTGAAGAACCCTTTCCACTGATATCATTTTATTTTCCGCATTACATATATTCCATATGACTGAAGCTTGCAAGACATTCAAATTTATACCATATGTTACCGCTAGACCTGCAATGCCTGCAAGAGGTTCCAAGCCACTAGAACGTAAGCTCATTTTAATAAAGATCTGGTGCACCTTAAGCTAAAGTAAGCTACTGCATAAGATGATGAGATTTCCATTCTTTTAAGTATTTTAAAAGACCAGGCACAAAGAAAATTTGATGTAAACGAGTTTCACATCGAGGTCTCAGTCTAGAGGCTTTAATAGCTAAGAACTAATTCACACTCACATTTTAATATTTTATTGCTTTTCATCTTGTAAGGCCTACTCCTAGGATCATTTGTTGCTTTTCATCTGTCAAAGCTCTTAATTGCTACAAAGGGATTTTTTTTTGTTTAATCAAAAAATGGAATACTTACTTGGATTTATAATTCCATCTGGAAGAGACACTAGCAAAACCAATGAGAATGCAAACACAAAGTTAGACAATTGATTAAGTCTGAACGAAAGCCACTCCATTGCTGATACATTGTGGAACCATGGTCTTGAAAACCCATCTACTAATATAAGGTTTGCAGTGGTAAAACGATCCTTTTGGTCAAATGCACGTATAGTTGCTGCCCCTGCGAGTGATTCTCCAAAATGATGAAGGATTGGAGCTTTCTGTATTTCAGATAATCGTGCTAGCTCCCGTGCAGTTGGTATGTAGTATTGCTGCATAAAATGTTATTATATACATTATGCTTAACATCTTGTTGAAAAAAACTTCTTTGCTAATCTTATGTCTTTTTATGTATAATTTCATGCAAAATATGCTTACCTTGTACCATATGCAGATTGCTGTTACTGGAATGAAGATGAGAAAGACTTCCCATGCAACCTGTGACATGACTGCAATGGTGCCTAAAAGCTGGATCATTGAGAAAGCTGCCCAACCTAATCTTTGTGCCATTTCTAAGTCCAATACACTTTGGTCAGATGATGCCTGCATAAGAAAGTAAGAATTAATGAATGAACCTTAACCTGTGATTAAATTCTCAATTTGACAAAGATGCTCCTTGATTGATTATGGAGCGGAGATGGAGGGAAGTTCATGTTCTCAAACAGAAAGTTATTGGTTATTTGGTATGAATGTCACTTTACTGTTTTTAATTTTAGAATCTTTGAAGCCACATGGTATAAATTATATAATGTATTTAAAATTAGTCATACTTGACCTCATCATGTTTGTTATGAAAAATGACCACTGAAAAACTCGAACCTACCTTTTCTAGTTTCCATATTTCTACTTCTAGCTTCGTCTTCTTTTATTCTTTTTTTTTTTTAATAATAAAAAGACATTTACATGCACTGTTTATCTAGAGTCACTCTCATATATATATATGTGATGTTTATGATTACTATATCAAATATAAAAACGCTATACTTTGTCAACAGTATTGCATTTATGGGATCACACTAATCCTTACCCGATTCAGTATTCTTCCAGTTGGAGTTGAATCAAAAAATGACATTGGAGATCGCATAACACTATGTAGCATGTTCTCAAAAAGCTTTTGTGCAGTAAGAATCCCAGCTTTTGCTGATAGTGTTGATCGTACTAAGACGCAAAATGAGCTTATGATCGAAAGAATGGCATACACAAGTAAGACATAGTCCATCCCAGCTACAGGTGCTGCATCACCTGAAGTTGGACAAGCCCATGCCATCCAATAATTACTTGCTATCTGCAACACTTGAAAAGATGACTGTGCTAAAATTATCACTGGAACCAAAAGACCACGATGTACAATGGTAAGATAAGCCCAATAAACTTCCTTTCCTATACTTCCTTTCTCTCTCTCTTCATCCTGTATCAGCCTCCCTCCCTTCTCCTTCATTTCTGGAGAAAGGTTATCCTCGTCTTCATCTCTTGTTTGTATTTGTTCAGCACTTGAATCAGCAGTTTCTGGTGAATTACTTTGAGAATTTCTAGTGGAAGTACCTTCAGCTGTAACAATAGATTCAAGGGCTTGACAATGAGCTCCAACCAAAAGTTCAAAGCCGATATTCTGTTTCAGAAGTTCATTAAAACATCCTGCTTGTGTGATTCTCCCATCTTGCATGACCTGTAAATGAGAAGTTTATTATTCATTGCTAAGAAACTGCATAAACTAAACAATTGCTGTTAAAGGCTTAAAGCATACCAGAATGAGGTCCGCTGCTGGTAAAAATTCAACTTGATGTGTCACATAAAAGATAGTCTTGTCTCTTAGAACCCCCATCAGACATTCCTGTTTATTAAATATCCGAATACCGTAAGAGAGGGAAGCAATCACATTGTAAGATTTTAAGCATTTAGCAGCTATGTTACTTTGACCCTTCATTTTACCTCAAGTACCCGTGTCGGACACTTATGACACATATCTTTGTCGGACACCAGTACATGAGTCCGAGCAACATAGTTTAGCAGCATTTGTAATTTTTACCGTTACAACTGTTTACCTGAAATAGTTGCGTGCCTGTATGTGCATCAACTGCACTAAAAGGGTCATCAAGCAAATATATATCTGCATCCTGGTAGACAGCACGAGCAATTTGTATCCTTTGTTTCTGACCCCCACTCATATTAATACCTCTTTCTCCAATTTCTGTTAGGTCACCATGTGAGAAAAGCTCAAAATCTTTTAATAAAGCACATGCCTTAATTGTCCTGTCATACTTAGCAGCATCATAAGGATTCCCAAATAGTATGTTCTCTCTTATATTTCCTGTCAATATCCACGGTGATTGAGGAACATAGGCCTTAGAACCACTGATCTTCACAGTACCAGTGATCTTAGGAATTTCTCCAATTACACCAGAGAGCAAACTGGATTTTCCTGATCCAACTGTCCCACATATTGCTACTTTCATACCCCTTGTAACCTTCAAGTTTACTCCATCGAGGGTGGGTGTTTTTGAATTAGGATCCCAGCTGAATTCTCCCCCTTCTATGTCTATAGCATACGGCGTTTCATCTTTTGAGACAAACTCGATTGCATCTTGCTGAATTTCTTCTTCTTGAAGGAAAGAACTAACTCTATCAGCTGATACTTTAGCTTGTGCAATAACATTGAGTAAGTCGGGGAGACTAAATATCGGATCCTGCAACATACGGAATGTTGCTAATGCAGATAGAACACTTCCTGCTGTGAGTGGTATTCCCATTAAAACACAAGATCCGAAAGTCACTATAGAAATAAAAGTCGGTGAGCCCCAGAAAATAAAGGCTCCAATTGCCCCTAATCTCAATGACTTCCATATCCAAGAAGATTCAGTATTTCTCAAACTTTCTAGATTATGAAGAAATCGATTATCCCATGCTTGAAGTTTGATGGTCTTCATGTTACGCAAGACTTCTGAGGTGGCTTTCATCCGAGCATCTTTGGCATCCATAATATGCGATTGGTACCTTTTCTGAGTTCTTGTTAGTGGTATATTGCAAGACATAACAACTAAAGTTGCCGCTAATCCTGCAAATGCCCCTAAACCTAGATTTGTATGCAGAACATAAATTGCTAATGATATTTGTATGGGTAACATCCACACTGTGTTTACATACCATACAAAATCCGTGATTCTTTGAACATCGACACTCATGTAGTTCATGATCTCTCCACCGGTGTGACTCTGTCTCGCTTGACATGACAACACTAGACCCTTCTGGTATATGTGAGATATCAAAGCAGCTCTGATGCGGAGCCCTAGTTGCCGGGCCCCAAAAATCCACTGCCTCTGTGCGATTGTCTCCACCATTTTGGCCCCTAGAAAGCCAAGAGCAAGGAGGTAGCCTGTATTTAGGCTGCCTTTTTTCTTGACACTCAGGAAATCCACGAAATCTTTGATCAAGTATGGACCAACATATGATGCAAATGCACTTATTACTGCAAACATCCCATTTACTGCTGCTTTCTTCCATGCTATGCAGTATATTGCCTTGTACACTGATGGGTTGCTGCTCGGTCCTACTTCCTCCTTGACTCGTTTGAGGCTCTCACCAAAGCTGTGTGAGAGAAAAGCAGCAGAGTCTTGCACATCAACATCCGGGATCTCATCCTGCTCAAGTGCCGCCTTCTTCCCAATCACAAACAACGGGTTGAGCCACGAGAAGGTAACAAGATCGAGAAGGGTGGCTTTGCTGTAAAGTGATTCACTTTTTCCCTTAGGGATTTTCTCACTTTTTCCATTAATTAGTGGTTCTGTCAAGTTGTTTCTTGCATCATCGTCACGCTCTATCCTGATCTTTCCTGTAATGGAAATTACCAACAGACTGACTGATGCAAGGAGCCCAAGAAGGTCTGCATAATCTTGTATTCTCAGATGACCATCATTTTCCATTATGAAATGATAATCAATGGAAATATGACAAGCTAATATCAGGAAGCTGATAACCCACCAGAGCCTCAGAATTCCGGGAAAATTGAGGTAATTCTTAGTTAATATCCTGCATAATACAATTATCGTGATTATCCATGATATGACCTGTAAAATTTTAGCTGCGAGAGCTGGAAGATTTTGATTGCATGGAGTCTCGCTCCCCTTTATCAGCAAAATTAATGAAGTCGAATGCACACCCAGGAGCAAAATGGAAGAAATAACGCTGGTTTTCGAGCACAGGCTGAGTCTTGCATTATCAAGGTACATCTCTGCATCCTTTTCTGCAGCTTTTGATGTATACATTTGTACTGTAAATGTCATTTTTTTGATGAAGTATAGCAGTATAATCCCATAGAATCCCAATAGCAGAAATATGCTGATTTCTTCCCACATACAAGGAGACTTCAGCTGTTCCCATGGTGTTGGGTATAGGAGCTTAAGATCTGCCATAAGAAACAATAACAATTTTACGATTATGCTTGAAAAGTATTAACTTAAAACCAGCCTAATCGCTAGTACAAGTCAGTAACTTTGTGATCTTCTCAACTCATAACATAGTCCATGAAAATTTGCTTTCTGTTCTGGGTATGGAGAGCCATACAGGGAAGTGATGTAAACGGAATTTGATCTCTTGTTTACCGCAGAGAACTTTACTAACTAAGTTAGCTGACATTCACACATTTTAAGTTGTACTAGTAGATAAACTACAAAAGAACAGTAAAGTTGGAGAGATTATGTTATGTCTTTTATTTTATGAAATAAAATTTTTGGGTATATACTCCCTCCGTCCTCTATTAGTTTACCCCTTTCTTTTACACAGAGTTTTAGGAGGAATAGTATTGTGGGGCATATAAAGAGAGAGAAAAGATTATTTATACTTAAAGTTGAATATATGTGATGAAAAGTTTGTGGTTCCATTCCAAAAATAGCAAAAAAAAAAAAGAAAGGGGTAAACTAATAAGGGACATCCTTAAAAGGAATAGGGGTAAACTAATAGAGGACCGAGGGAGTACTATATAAACCCATTGTCACTTCTCCCATCTACAACAAATTGATATGGTAATTTTATCCGAATCCAATTGTCATGACAATTAACAATAAAAAGGGAATTTGCTTGATCTAGAAATTTATGATCTTCCTTTTATTGAATCTTTGAGTTAAAACATTACTTCATTGAATTTTAATCCTTCTAAATATGGCAACATGTTTTTGATATTGCTTTCTATCAGAGAATAGTTTTATGAGAAGCACTATACATAATAAGGTTGACATTCTAGATTTTAGATAGCTTAACTTAATTTCCATGATCTTCTTAATAAGGAAATAAAGAGTTAAAAGTTTGGAAACATGACAGGAAAAAACTAAACAAGGATAACTAAGCAGGATAAAAGCAATACCTTTTAGTAACATATACTCCCTCCGTTTCCTAAAGATCTTCCCACTTTTCGTTTAAGGGTGTTTCCAAACGATCTTCCCACTTTTGCTTTATTCCTTATTTGGCAAAACAAATTTCCCTATTTACCCTCTCATGTCACTATCATATGGTCCACCATTACATTATTAATTCAATTTTACTCCCTTTCTCTCTCCTACTTTAACCCCTTTTTATTTGTTTATTTATCTTAACCCCTTTTTCTCTCCTACTTTACTCACACCATGCCCCACACAACTTGATTTTCCTTGGTATCTGTGGGAACAGTAAGTGGGAAGATCTTTAGGAAACGGAGGGAGTATTTAAGTAGTAGTCTATGTAAATCTTAAGCTTTCCTACTAAGAGTGGCTCTACAAACAAGCAGCACCATTTTATTATACAAAGTTATCATTTATGAACTGCTTTATAAAAAGCATTTCTTGCCAACTTTCTTGTCTTTTATGAACACTGAACATTGCCTGCACTATATGCTACTATGTATTAGTAGTATTTTTCTACTTGACACAAAAGAAATAAATTTCTCACTGTCCAAAATTAGTTATGACATTGATAGCACAATATGAGCTATTTGATATGACAACTAATTCCATATTTCTATACTAAGGTAGTACATTACTGGTCAATACAAGTTTTATCACGCTGAAAACTAATTCATGAAGGATGAGAAATTGCATTTTCCCCTAGATTTTCATTTAGTGCATCTCAAAGATTATACACACAAGGTAATACCTTTGTTTATTTCAAACAATGTAGCATGAGATGAAGTTTCATCTTACTAGAACCATCCATATCGTAATGTGAAGTTAATCTCCTCTTTTTATCTGAATTTATGAGCTTAATATGTGCCTTTGAACCTTAAAGATCCGATAAAGTACAACAACGCTTTCTTACAAGGCATCATCTAATAGACTAATACGACATGCCACATCCTTATTTCACCTTAGATGAGTTTTGAACTCGAGTCTATTTCAGTAGGAGAGAATCACCTTATTAACACCCGTCGATCACATGCTTAAATGATAGTACTTAAGAAACATAAATTTACGCGGCTAAATAAATAAAAAAAGGAAGCAATATAATGCATTTAGGAACATAACCTTCATATTATCGATATATAAACCTCAATAAGAAAACCTAATAGCATGTAGAAGATAGATAAATAAAGATAACTCACTTGCTGCAAGGAAAGAATAAGGCATGATTCCCTCTCTTCCAGCTTTCAAGCTGGTATTTGTCTATGCTCCTAAGAGAAAGGAACTACAGAGAAAAGCTTAAGGGCATAGTGTTGTAAGTGTTATATAGTCAGGAGATAGTGAGAGAAAAGAAAAAAAAAGCATTTATGTGATGAAATAAGTGGTGGGTGTTACTGTATAATTAATTGTAATCTTTTTGCAGAAATAAAGTTGGATGATAAGTTAAAATTTCTGGGATTCTCACTTTTGTCTATATATGTATGGAGTATTAGAGAACAAAAACTAATTTTGATCATAGAAATTGTATATAGTGGAGGTAATCACGTGATGCAAATAAGGTTAAAATTGCGGAGGATTTTTTTATTGATTTAGGGTATATGCTAATGGTTTTGATTTAAAATATAATGACAAGAAATTGTTTAATGTGTTTTTCCAGGAAAATCAATTGTAAAGGAACAAAAGAGAGATACTTTTACCAATCCCCTAGTTTTTTGGCTGTGTTAGATGGTTTTTTACCATGTATTTTGGATTTTTGAAGTGGGAAAAATAGGATTTGATGAGTTTGATCACTCCAATGGTGTATTTGTATTGATATATTATAACAATAAAATAGATAATATTATGTTATAAAACGAAGAGGTAATATTTAAATTACGAGAAGTTATCTTTATCAAATATATTATCTACTCGTTACCGAAAAAAGAATAAGGCGATTAGAAAAAAAGAATAAGGTTAAAAAAATGAGATAATATTTGAATAATCCCCTTTCAAATTTGAAGGCTTTCTATTTTACATCTCAGATCTCACTGAAGTTGAAGCATAATCCATGCCACACATTTTCGTGCAAGGTGCTTCCCACTTTGTTTATAGACACAACAGTTGACATCAAGAACTGACTCTTTGTAGATGATGCTAGAGTATAGAAGGGGAAGGAGGATTCGTACCTGTAACCTATCGTTCACAGCACCTCAATTTTAACCATTAGGTCAATACATCCTTGATTAACATATCATATTAGTTTTTAAATCTACTATCACTAACATTTATCTTAAGTTTTGGACTTACCATCTCAATCAATAAGGCCAAGTTTTTGAGTTTGTCTTGTAAGAGACCGCCTACTTTTAAATTAAAATTAGGCAATGCTAAGCCCAATATTGAAGCCCAATAGTTACTAGGTTAATTTATTTCGGTCACTAGTTTAATCCATTTAGTTACTAGGTCTACTTTTATATTAAAATTAGACCGTCTCTTTTAATAATTTGTCCAAGTTTTTTTTGGATTGAGAGAATCTAAATTGAATGAAACTAGATTGAATTGAATTGAGAGAAATTAAAATGAACTGAAAATAAGTAAAAAAAAAAAAAACATGGCCTAAATATATCATCTCATATGGACCTTTCAATCCAATATATGTACATTTAGATTATGGGAGTATCATCTTACTAATTGGATATTTATCTCAATAATCGCCTAGTCGGTAGTTCATCTTATTTCAATTTATGGACATACCAATTTTCTATATCCCATACTTTTTGTACCTGGACCATCTCATTTATAAGCTATGATATTTTAGTTTTCGGGTTGGCTTCTTATACTTCTAATATCATGTTTAATAGAATATTGTCAAGATTTCAAGAAAGAATAAAAAAATACGAAGAGTGTATATCATAATTTATCTTGTAATATGTATAATGACATAAATCTCAATAAGAATGACATTAACTTGTAAAAATAATTACATGAATCTCATGACATAAACCCTAATACTTATTGTGTAATAAGTATAATGACATAAAACTTAATAAATTGGATGTAAGAGTTACACCCAAGTCCCAAGAATTTGTGATAAAAGAAACATTTGCCAAAAGAATACAACCAGAAATTTGCACAAACAAAATTGTCCAACAATGATACACTAAGATATCATGAACATAATAAAGAATAACTCACACAAATAGACAGACAATTATTGATTACATTAAAAATATGAGAATCATTCAATTATTAATTACATAAAAAGTATGAGAATCATTCTGAGTTCTGACCAGGTAGATTACATACATCAATTTCTTTTTTTGGGTGTAAATTAGGGGAAAATAAGTACCCCAAAAAAAAATGCCAACTATACATAGCAGAGCTATATGAATAATATTATCATGTACTTTTATTATAATAAATTTTCCATCAATTAAAAGTCTGCATTGCTTTGTCATTTCCACCCACCCCAACACTCTAATTTCATGGAAAATAGACATAAGAATTTGGACAGTAATCTAATTATTACTACTATTTTGTGTTATAACGTATGTGAGAAGAACAAATATTAAATGTAGAAAAGCAATAAAAAACACACAGATTTACGTGGTTCACCAATGGTGTGTTTGCTACGTCCACGGGTAGAAAGATAATAATTCTATTGATCTTGAGGATTTCAAAATACATATGTGTTTTCACACTAATGCCAACTTAAAACGAAACTAGATTAGATTAAATAACATATTATAACCCGACTCGTAAATCTCCCCCGCGTCAAAAAGCCCACTGCCCGATTGGGCGGCCAATTTTCCCAAACCCAAATTCGTCCAGTTGTGATTCGGTGACCACCCCCGATCGCGGTTCACCCGAACCAATCGGGCGACCCGCTTTTAGGCACTTGTTGAGACCATCGATCTCGCCCAATCGAGCGGTACTACTCGACTTGACCGGGCGGGCCTGAGTCAGCTCCCTTTGACGAACTTCGACCAGATTCAAGGGATAATTGCATAATTCCTACATTTTGTTATCTTAGTCTTTTATGCTTAATAAAGTCTTGTACACTTAATTAGTGGTACTCTGAATCTTCAGTCGAGCCTTTAGGGAGATAAAGCTGAATAGATATTAAGTACTATTTCTGAGCCCACCAGTTTTGTGGAACTATATGCCCACGCATGAATCCAATAGATCTAAAATTCGTAAGAGTACCACTTTTGCACTATCTGGATGTCAGCTAAATTTCGTCTTCCAATTTTTTATTTTTTTTACAAAGGTCTTCCAAGTTAGCAAGGACTATTTTGTATCTTTACTACATGTGCAATCCCAATTTTTTTTCTCTCTTATTTAGCTAACTAACATTTTGTCAATTATAATATACTCCATCAGTCCTAAATTCACTTTCCTTTTCTCCTTCTTACATTTGCCCGTCCGCATTTTTGTATCATTAACTAGTTATTCGGCCCTGGTATGTCCTGGATAAGAAAAAATTTCATTTATTAATATAATACTTTATGATAATAACACTAAATACAACTTAGCCTAGTGATTAAAACTTTAGTATATGTACTTGAGGTGTCAAGATCAAACCCTATACTATGCAATTTCTTAATGTTTTTTATTGTACATGGATTACATGAACTAAAATTTCCTAGGGAGAGCGCCACGTGACACAATTTCTTGTTTTCGCACGCCTTTTAATATATTTGTATAGAAATCTATAATCACATAATAATAAATATTATAAACGTTTGATTTTATAATGTATATTATGACGAATTAAATAAGACCTGACTATGTTTTTTCTTATATGTTGGGGAAAAAATGGAGGATTTTCCTTGCTTATGTATAGTACCAAAATTTAAAATGAAAAGTCTATTTAGAAACGGAGAGACTAGCCAAATAAAGTTTTTGTCTTTATAATTAGAAAAGATTTTCTTTGATACACCAATAATAATTATTACGATGGATATGTGGTGATAATATATGGTGTTATCACTTTGTGGTTTGGTTTTTGTAAAGTTAATCGAATTTAGTTCATTTTTTAATCAATGATTTGACAATAATTGCTACAACAATTAGCTTAAAGACTTAAAGCTGTATTGGAAAAAGTAGATACAATTACAGATCATCATTTATTATAGTGTGTAAAAGCTACTCTTAATGTTTTCCCTACCAATTTTATAAGTCCAAATGCCGAACATATCAATTAGTTCCACCAAATTCCCATCCACTACTTTGTGCTTTGGGCTTTATCTGATCTCAAAATTAGTAGCTTTGTCAGTGATGTTTTAAAAAGGCTATCAAAATTAGCTTGTATAAGAGGGAAAAAGGATTAACTAAAAGGGGCTCTTCAATTTCCATAGCAAATTATAGTAGTCTTATAGATTAAACTAGTGGTTGTTCTGGGCGATACTTCTCAGTACGGATGATTGCATATAATTCGTTTATTATTCTTTATAAAGTTAAGTGAATTACATTCCCCCCATATCAGTGTACTGAGTGTTGGGTGCATATTAAATTTATTGCAACAACCTTCAATACTTCATAAGTTTTAATTAGTATTGAATAGTGGTCACCGGGTGCATAATAAATTTATTGTGATATCATTAAATTTTTGTAAAAATGAGTCATGCAGTACTTACGTGCATTGTGAAAGAACGTTAATGTAATTTGTCTTACCAAAATTTTTAAAGTAAGCCATACACTCATACAAACTTGATTCAACTACTGCCATAGGCCCATAAATCAAAATGTTTCATAATCATAGGACCTCAGAATTGATTACATGATTGATTTCTAAAATTGATAGCAAGAGTATTTATGATCACTAGTCACCACTCTATCACCACATGTTTGTTTTAGTTGAATATGAAAGGGATATTATTTCAATGTTGCTTTTGAAAGCAATTTGCTAGTGACATATCATATAAGTATTGCCACTTTTACGTCTCTTTTCATTTTCTCGTTTTTACGTGATCATCTTGTACTATGAAAAAGCCAATCTCTACTAATCGAGTTTTGGCTGATCAGTACCATGCTTACCTTCCACATAAAAAACAAAGGATCACAAGTATCAAATCTTGAGACTTGAGAGAAGCATGTTTATTGGATCTGAGAAGAGATTCCTGATTTTGGACTTTTTTCTCGAGATAAGGTAGTAGACCTAGATGATCGAGAACATTGCTATACCTACCCACTTGGTAAACAACTCACTACTAATAGAACATTATAAACAATAAATTAATAATTATGTTGAGTAAGATTCCATTATTATAACCCTCAACAAGTCTGTATTAATGGTGGGTAGTCTACCTAGTGAATATACAAATTTTTTTCCGATGATCGATGTGCTTGATAAAAGAATGTTAAGATCATAAAAATCAGTTCAAGATTGTTAAGGAAGTTTACTCATTTTTTTAAGATGAAAAGGCATAGAATTAAAACTTAATCAAGGTTAAGGCTTATAAGTTTAGTAGTTTACTCATCTAGGGTGAAACAAATCGGCCACAGGTTATTTTGTTAAGAAAGATACAGTTAACAAGATGGTGAATAATTATAATTGTCTATGCATTTGTTTTAAATTGGTAAGGAGAAGTGTCATATTAGATCAAAATCTCGCACAGGTTAATTTGTCCAACCCAACTACACAGGCAAGATCGCAAGACCGCAATACCCTTTGTAAGGGGGGGTTTTATGTAAGTGAATCCCACCCCCTAAGTGACCATTTGAAAGTGTGAAATACAAACCTAACCATTAGATCAAGTACTAGATTTTTTCTATACATTGATATTTGTTAAATGTTCAAGAAGGCATGAAAATACTCCCTCTGTCTCATATTAGCTATTATTTTAGTTCTTCAAGAAGAAATATTGATTGTTAAGGTATCTTATTATATGTTGATATTAAAATCTATTCCTATGGCTGAATCTGCATTTTGAAAAGTAATATTATTCTATTATTGATTTTTTATTAATTTAATCATGTATATTGAAAGATATTTACGGTTCAAATTAAAGTTCACCCTAAAAGATATAGTAATTAAACAATTACATCTGGTATTATGAAATACAAAGTGTATTCTCGCATCATCAAAGGCTTTTTATAATCAACTATTTTGTGTCATCTATTACAAACAATTTATACCAATGGAGAAATTTCTGACATAGGGAGTTTGGTTGTCCGGTTCGACATAGAAGCTCATTGTCAAAAACTGCTGGAATGATTTCTACTAGATAGTTGGGCCTTCGACGATGCAGAATGCTTAATAAGATATCTTTTTGGAAAGAAAAATGGGACGAGGAACTCAACAAACGACTATGCCGTGATCTACAAGCTTTTTAAGCTATCAGAATTCGTTTAGGGTCCAAAAGCCGCATTCTTAATAATTCTTGAATCTAATTTTTGGTCAATTTTCGGATTAGGGTTTTGTTAAGACTATTTAAATGTTTTTGAGTCGTTATTGAGTCAATTATTTTTCTAATAATAATATTTTGAGAGTTAATTTACCTCTTTTCTGGTGGATTCTGGAGTTCTTTGACAAATTTATCACTTGTAAACTTGTCTGTTCATATTAGGAACTGCGCTTGTCTTTCCTTCGTATTTTCAATTGCGTCAATTTCTCAAGTTCAAGGAAAATGCATGCATGTGTTTTCTCTCTTAAGTGTTTTTTTATCCAATCAATATCAAAATTAAATTATACTTCTATAATAACGACATTTGGAAAAATAAAACAAATTAGTGCAATTTCTTGAATCATCAGTGGACAAATTTGATGTATATTCTGTGGGACATGAGTGACAAAGTGTAGGAACGAAAATTGATAATTAATTTAATTAACTTATCTGACAATCGTGGCATGAAATGAATAATGCCCTAAAGTTAAATTTACCCCGCTACGACATACGGATAGAAAAGTAGATTGAGAAATGAGAACACTATTGAATATTTTCCGAAAGAGGAAATGGAAGAGAAGGGAAAGATGTAATTTATGTGCCCTTAATGAATACCACAACACTGGTATTTATAGGAAGTAAAGTGTGATCAGCTCATGGCTGAAAACGTGGGATAAAACTGAAAGTTGATGGCAACAAATTAGGAGAGAAATTAGGAAAAACGATAACTTTAAGAGAGAGATTAGGAAAATATGATAACTTAATACTGATTGAAAATGGTCATTAAATGATAAAATAATTGACTCATAAAAATAGTTAAGTTTGGCCCAAAGTCCATGGCTCTAGCCCAAACTACACAGGCAGCGTGCATGTGATAACTTCACATCACCATATATCCGCTAACAGACTCATTATTACACAACTCAAAAGGTACAGAAAAAATAATGATTATAAACCTTATTCTTCCCTTCCATATTCCTTTAAAGCAAACTTACATCTTATACTCATAAAACACATAGTACTAACTTTTTTATCTTTAGGTTGATGAAAGTTCCTTGATGTTTAAACTTTCTTCCATAACGTCAGCTTTTCTTAGTGCTGAAGGACAGCTTTAATTGTGACACTTCTTTATTTGACACCCTACCACTTGAATTCTAAACATGCAATCTACAATAGTGCTAATACCTTTTCATCTCTATTATTTTCCTTTGATGCATGTTATTGGACCAGCAGTCAGCAGATCATCATCTAAATTGACTAAAACAGTCTCTTCATTGGACCCATTAATTTTCTTTTAACATCTTTTGTTAGTCATTAATTATATATTGACGGATTGAAAATAATATAATTGGTATGTGCAAAATAAATCTTAAGTATTTTAGTTAAATGGTAATTTTTTTCCAAAGAGAATGTAACAAAATTTTGTTCTTATTATAAAAAAAATCTATTAAACAATTAAGTGATTGGTGTTTTTTTTTTTTTTACTTCCTCCATTTTGTTTTAAATGCAATAAAGTAACATCTTATATCTCATAAATAATAACCCTTTATTGCATTTAAAACGAAATAGAGGAAGTATAAGAGTCGGTGTTGAATATAGCCTTATATTTGAAAATGTAGCTCTAATCGCTATCCCTGATTATTGATCCGGTTTATCTCTTACTCTCTAGTACTGGATGTAAATATGTAACTAGCTATCAGGTCTGGGCAATGTCCCATGTAAGGAAAAAATTTCATTTATTAATATAATACTTTATGATAATAATACTAAATACAACTTAGTCTAGTGGTTAAGACTTTAACATATGTACTTGAGGTCTTGAGATCAAACCCTATACTACGCAATTTCTAAATTTTTTTACTATGGATTACATGAACTAAAAATTCCTAAGAAGAGTATCACGTAGCACAGTTTCTGATTTATGCACGCCTTTTAATATATTTGTATAGATAACCATGGAATGATATCAACCTCTAGAGTGTATACCAAGTAAACTACTGTCAGCTAATGCTTGCTAAATTATTGCTTGGTGAACAAGGTGTTGCTGAGTGGCTCTATGATATTTTAGCTCCTTGGTTTACTTTGCACATTGACTCCTAATATGCTTTTTTTCAGAAGTGTGGGGAGCGTAGTTGGTAGAAACGTTCTTTCCACTACATCACTATCCGAAATCAAGGGATTGAGATTTGTAACTTTGTGTTTTGGCAAATTTTATATTCTCATTATGATAACTCTCTCATATTGTATATCTAAACTAGTATTTTGGTGCGGACGATGTCACGGATTAGTTATAATTGTCAAATATATTTAATTAATGAATTTCATGTCTGACTTTAACTTTTAGTATTTTTCTGTTTCGTGAGAAATTGGAAAATGGACGTTAAGGCATAATAAGTTATTTTAAAAAACTTCTAAGGAAGTGAGCTTAAAAATAATAATTTCAATTGAATCGGGGTGAAAGAATGTTACTACCTCAATAAAAGTGTTAAAGATAAAAACTTGTCTATAAATTTATAATTACATATAATTATAAGACTTTATTATGTTTTGCTGTAAAATATTAAACATTGAAATTGTCGTAGATTGGTGGTTAAACTCTCACATTTCATTTCATTGGTCATGTGTTCAATTTCTAGTAGCTACACATTGTTAATATTTTTAAATGAGATCATAAGTATTAGAAACTTAAGAAGAGTGTCACATGGCTCATACATCGGAAAGTGCCATGTGGCACCGTTCCTTTGATAGGTTCGTCTTTTATTTAATATACTAGTTTTTAAGCCCGAGTTGCCTCGGGTAATTATATTTTTTAGTGGTTAAGGCTTTATGGAGTAATATTTAACCTTGAAGTCTTGCGATCAGATATTATATCATACATTTTTTAATTTCTTATTTTATTGTATGTGTATTTTTTTTTATCTATATGAGCCACGAAGGCAGTACAAAGAAGGAGATGGGGGATTGAACCTATGACCTATCGTTCACAGTACCTCAATCTTAACCACTAGGCTAAGACATCCTTGGTTGTTGTTGTTTGTGTATTGCATGGAGTAAAACACGATGAGAAAAGCACCACATGACACCATTACTTGTTCAAGAACACCTTTTAATATATTACTAGTGAGTGTCCTGTGCGATTCTCCGATTTGTTTCTTTTAATAAATTTTTTACTTGTGAGGAAAAAATTGATGTCATAATTTGAAGAATACAAGAAATTGCAGTAAGAGTTTATGTCTACAATAGTCTACCATTATTGCCATTAATGTGTTAGGCATCTAACTATTTGTCTAAGTCTTTTAATGAGATATAATTACGAGATCTTATTATATTTTATTTTGAAATACTGAATAATGATGTTATGTTGGATCAATGGTTAAGCTCTCACTTTTCATTTCAAAGATCACCTGTTAGATACTTTGTAAATGCACAAAATTATTTTTTTATTTGAGGGGTTTGACATGAAAATATTAGAACTAGAAAAAGGGTGAAGAAGATGAATACTATGAAATACGAATCTTCTAGGCGTGTGTAGACACTTTCCCAAAAGTGATATTCCGACCCTATACGAAGCACGGGTTTCACGGAATTCAATTTCGAGATACAAAGAAGAACAACAAGAGTCACGCTCGTATGAATCTTGTCAAAATGAGAATAAGATTTGTGTTTTGTGTTTGATGATTAATCTTCTCTTAGACTTGAGAGAGAGTGCTTGTTTTTGAGAGAAATATTCTGAAAAAACTCTCTCTTTCATCTGTGGTACTAATCACTATTATACACGCAAAATAACAAAACCGTCAAAAACCGCACAAAACGCACAAAGCCACGACAAGAGACAGGCTCTCGTCGCGAGCCGCGACAGAGCTCGCGAGTCGCGAGCGGGCCTGTCGCGAGTCGCGACAAGCATCGCGAGTCGCGATGCTGCTCGCCTGTGCGCTGCGATGCCTGCTCGCCTGTGCGCTGCGATGTTGCTCGCTGCCTGTGCGCTGCTTGTGCTAGTATGTGCGAGTATACATGCTACTGCTTTGCTGCACCATGCTTAGCTATAACCACCAAGCATAGTATGCATTATACATATTGATTCAAGTAACATTTGTACTTGTTTGCGGTTTCTTTATTCCTTCAAATCTTATTGTTTACTACACCATAAACAATCTACGTGTATATTTAACGTAACTTGAACAACGACACCTTAACCAAGTTATTCAAGTTATACGTTACATGAACTCAATCAACCAAATACTCTAAATTATCCAACAATCCTCCCCCATTTAGAGTATTCTAAAAGATAATTAGCACTAAACATCATCAAACCAAACATCTCATGCATAAATGAAAGTGTATAAAACTTGAACTTTCATATAGTAAAGTACACATTCCAAGTATCCGTATCCAATTGGTGTCGATAACGATTGAACCAATTTCAATACATAATGGAAACCCGAAGATACAATACACACAAGATAAATATTACTTAAACTCATTATAAACCGACACATAAAGCCTTGTGTCCATATCTATTCATAAGTGTATCAAAGCTATGCCCCAATAGCTCTTTGAAGCGGCTAAACTTCACACTTACATAGGTAGATCTCTAAAATACATGCTACTGTGAAAAGCATAAACAAGAGACCTATTAAGTTATACAACCTCCTTATACAACACAGTTATAGAACTATAAACTTAGGATGAATAAAAGTTCTACAATCATCTAAATGAAGAAATTAATCTTATTGAACTTAAGACCCAACGTCATATTGGGCGTTAAGTTAAGATTCCCTCATTCGTGATTCTCGAGGGGCTCCAATCCTAAACCGATTGCCATCCTCTTTACATTATCTCTAGCCAAGGCCTTTGTAAAACAATCCGCTAGATTATACGTTGTACGTACATAGTCAACAGTGATTACACTATCCTTGATAAGTCCTTGGATGTAGCTATGCCGCACACCAATATGTCTGACTTACCATTATAGACTTGACTATATGCTCTTGCCAAAGCAGCATCGTTATCACAATGAATCGCTATGGGCGATATCGGTTTTGGCAACAAAGGAATCTCAATCATGAGATTCTTCAACCACTCCGCCTCTTTGCTTGCGGAAGATAAAGCAATGAATTCCGAAGTCATGGAGGAATCCGCTATGCAAGTTTGTTTCTTGGAAGCCCAAGATATAGCACCTCCCCCAAGTAGAAATACCCATCCACTTGTGAAGAGTGATCCTCTTTATTAGAGATCCAACTTGCATCCGAATACCCTTCTAAAACCGAAGGATATCCACTGTAGGATAAACCATAGTCTTTGGTTTTTCGTAAATACCTTAATACTCGACGAATAGCTTGCCAATGTTGTACACTAGGATTACTAGTATACCTACTAAGTTTGCCTACCGCAAATGCGATATCCGGCCTAGTACTCGTCATAGCATACATCAAACATCCAATCACCCTTGAATACTCAAGTTGAGATACAGCACTACCTCATTAGGTAGTAATTTCTCACTAGGGTCCATTGGAGTTGACACAAAAGAGCAACCACTAACATCGAATTTCTTAAGAACCTTTTCGATGTAGTGAGATTGAGACAAACTCAATTTACCTTTGCTTCTTTTAATTCTAATTCCTAGAATGACATCCGCCTCCCCCAAATCTTTCATTGAGAACTTAGACGATAGAAAAGATTTAGTCCACTCAACTTGGGATAAATCAGTTCCAAAAATTAGCATGTCATCTACATATAAGCAAATCATAACACCATGACCATTGTCATCAAATTTGCTATATACACACTTATCTGAATTGTTCAATTTGAATCCATTAGACAACACTACCTCATCAAATTTTTGATGCCATTGCTTAGGTGCTTGTTTTAGCCCATACAAAGATCTAATTAGTTTGCAAACTTTTGTTCTTGACCTTTGACAACAAACCAACCGGTTGTCTCATGTAAACCTCCTCATCTAATTCTCCATACAAGAAGCAGTCTTGACATCCATTTGATGGATCACAAGATTATGAATTGCTGCAAGGGCAATCAATAATCTTATAGTGGAGATTCGAGCTACAGGTGCATATGTATCGAAATAATCGATACCCGGCTTTTGAGAAAAGCCTTGTGCCACTAACCGGGCTTTGAACTTGTCAATAGTTCCATCGATTTTCATTTTCTTCTTGAAAATCCATTTGCACCCTATTGGTTTACATTTAGGAGGTAGGTCCGCTAAAACCCATGTGTTATTCCCCATGATTGAGTCCATTTCATCATCAATAGCTTCTTTCCAAAATGAAGCATCTTGAGATTGCATGGCCTCATCATATGTTAAAGGATCCCTTCCACATTATAGACATATGGAAATTTAGTCAAAACACTATCTCTTGATCCTTCAACCAAATATACATGAAAATCCGGGCCAAAAGATTTCTCTTTCCTAACCCGTTTACTTCTCCTTGGTTGAGTTGATGTAGATGCAACATTTTCATCTAGAATTTGTTCATCTAACTCATGATCATCATTTTGATCAATCTCTTGAATTTCGGTACTTGGAGTTATATCCTTTGGTCTAGGAACCGATGAATATCTATTTTCATCAAAAATTGCATCCCTTGACTCCACAATAGTGTGAACCGACCAAAAGTCGTTTTGTTCTATAACATAGAACCTATAGGATTTGCTATGAGAAGCATATCCTATAAAGATGCATTCAACTCCTCTTTCACCTAACTTTTTACGTTTAGGTTCCGGCACTTTCACTATTGCCCTACATCCCCAAACTCTAATGTAACTTAGATTTGGTTTTCTTTTGTACCATAATTCATAAGGGGTAACTTGTTCTTTTTCATAGGAACACGTTTAAGATGTAACAAGCGGTTAAAACTGCTTCACCCCAAAAACCATCACTCAAACCCGAGTAGGATAACATAGAATTTACCATTTCTTGTAAAGTTCTATTTTTCTTTCCGCTACACCATTTTGTTGTGGTGTATAAGCCGCGGTTGTTTCATGTATTATTCCTAAAGCTTGGAAATAACTAGGATTATGAAATTCACCACCTCTATCGGTTCTAAACCGTTTAACCTTGTCACTTAGTTGCAATTCTACTTCATTTTTATAGATCTCAAATTTTTCTAGGGCTTCATCTTTAGTAGACAATAGATATACATAACAAAATCGTGAATGATCATCAATAAATGTTACTATATATTTTTTGTTTCCTAAAGAAGGTGTACTATGAAAATCACAAAGATCACTATGTACCAAATCAAGCAATTTAGTATCTCTTTCCACATTATTAGGGAAAGAACACCTAGTTATTTTGGTAAGCATGCATGTTCTACACTTCTCAATACTTGGATCAAAAGAAGGAATTAAATCATCCTTAGCCATAGAATATAATTTTCTATAATTAACATGACCAAGTCTTAAATGCCAAAGAGAAGAATTATCATTAATAACACACACATTGTTTACTAAAGCATTTGAAATGCTAAGTTTAAACATACCATTACACAAATAACCAAGTCCAACAAACAAACCACCTTTAGATAATATAAATTTGTCCGACTCAAAAACCATTTTAAAACCTATTCGATTCAAGATAGCTCCTGACACTAGATTACGCCTAAGTTCCGGAGCAAATACAACATCTCTTAACACTAGAGATTTGCCGGAACTAAAGACCAACTCTACTTGTCCTACACCGAGAACTTGAGCTGTAGAGTCATTCCCCATGTATAGAACTTCTCCATTGTCCACCTCCTTGAAGGTTTTGAATGAAGACCGCTCCTTGCACACATGCTTGAAGCTCCTGAATCGATATACCATGAACAATCATCCTGTACACAAAAGATTTCAGAAATCATACACATATAATTCAAACTTGAATTACATGAAAGTTGTGTACAAGTACCTTGTTTGGCTTGGGATTGGCTAGACTCGCCTTTCCCTCCACCTTGCTCATTCTTTTTGTTCATTTTCCTCTTCCATAGGAAGCAATCCTTTTTGAAGTGTCCGGGCTTGCCACACTCCCAACAACCACGTTGTTGAACACCTCCACCATTCTTAGGCTTCTTAAAGTTGTTGCCTTTGGTGAAATTATTAGCCCTCTTCTTAGGATTTGAGTCTTTGAACTTTCCATCCTCCACCATGTTAATGGTAGAAGAATTAGGATTTACCTCCTTTTGTCCATCTTGAACCCGAATGCCCTCTTCAATCCGAAGATGAGCACCCAATTGTTCACATTTATATCATCTTTCCTATGTTTAAGAGTATTTCTAACATCCTTCCAACTTGGTGGTAATTTGTCTATTATTGAAGATACAATAAAAGTTTCATCCATACTAATATTGTGTTGTTTAAAACTTCCTAAAATCCTTTGAATTTCATGGAATTGTTCCATCACAGGCCTTGTTTCATTCATCTTAAAGTTATTGAAATTACTAACTAAGAACTTCTTACTAGATGCATCTTCGGCCATGTACTTTGACTCAAGGTCATCCCAAAGCATTTTAGCGGATTCATAAAATTGATAAACATCAAATAAAGTGTCAGACATACCGTTTAAAATGTGACCACGACATATATAATCGTCATTCTCCCACTTGTTCCTTCTCCTTGAGGCCTCCAAAGTTTCTCTTCCACAAACTCGGGTTTTGGAGTACTCAAAACATATGCCACCGAAAGAGAAGTGAGAAGAAAATGCATCTTCTTTTGCCATCTACGGAATCCCACACCCTCAAACTTTTCAAGTTTCTGAAAATTCGAAGTCATTTCACGTACCGTAGCCATCTTCAACGAATATCACTTTTGGATTATTAGAACTAGAAAAAGGGTGAAGAAGATGAATACTATGAATACGAATCTTCTAGGCGTGTGTAGACACTTTCCCAAAAGTGATATTCCGACCCTATACGAAGCACGGGTTCACGGAATTCAATTTCGAGATACAAAGAAGAACAACAAGAGTCACGCTCGTATGAATCTTGTCAAAATGAGAATAAGATTTGTGTTTTGTGTTTGATGATTAATCTTCTCTTAGACTTGAGAGAGAGTGCTTGTTTTTGAGAGAAATATTCTGAAAAAACTCTCTCTTTCATCTGTGGTACTAATCACTATTATACACGCAAAATAACAAAACCGTCAAAAACCGCACAAAACGCACAAAGCCACGACAAGAGACAGGCTCTCGTCGCGAGCCGCGACAGAGCTCGCGAGTCGCGAGCGGGCCTGTCGCGAGTCGCGACAAGCATCGCGAGTCGCGATGCTGCTCGCCTGTGCGCTGCGATGCCTGCTCGCCTGTGCGCTGCGATGTTGCTCGCTGCCTGTGCGCTGCTTGTGCTAGTATGTGCGAGTATACATGCTACTGCTTTGCTGCACCATGCTTAGCTATAACCACCAAGCATAGTATGCATTATACATATTGATTCAAGTAACATTTGTACTTGTTTGCGGTTTCTTTATTCCTTCAAATCTTATTGTTTACTACACCATAAACAATCTACGTGTATATTTAACGTAACTTGAACAACGACACCTTAACCAAGTTATTCAAGTTATACGTTACATGAACTCAATCAACCAAATACTCTAAATTATCCAACAGAAAATAGAGCATTTGCATTAGAGCATTAGAGAAGGGTGCCACATGAGTGAGACAATATATTGAGATTTTTGTCCCACAGTACTTTAACTATATAAAACCACTGTTGATCACTACCAAACCAGTTTTCTCATGCGTTGGCCACGGTTTTCCGATCACCGGAGTCATGTGCCGAGTATTTTTTGTCTTTTAAACTATATAAACCCAGAGGCGGATCTATGTGGGGACCTGGGTGGCACGTGCCCCACCAAAAATATCAAAATTCTGTCTTTCTAAGTCTGATCGTATTTCTGGATAAACTAAATTTCGCGTCCTTTTTTATTACAAATTGAGCTTTGCTCTAGAGGTTGATGTGTTTGGGTAAAGTAATTATGTTACTCAGGTCCCGTGTTCGAATTTGTATTTTAGCAGCAACTTCTTTAATTGTTTGTCTTTTCATTTTTTAGATGTTGCATCATAAATTCTTCTCTTTTTCCTTTTGTTACTCTTCCTTTTTTAGTTTTAGTTTTTTTCTTTCACTTCACTATTGTCAAAGTTGTCATCCCTTATAATTTTATATCAAATTCAAAATTTGTAACTATGATTTTTTTTTTAAAAAAATTCGCTTCTTTTACAAAAAATTGCAATATTTTGTTTTGTAAGCTATTTATATGGAGCATTTTCTCTTAGTAAAGATTTTTGAAATAATAGTAGTACTCTATATAGAAAAAAAATACTGTAATCTGAGATGCATCGGATTTGTCTCAATATATGACATTAGATATATATATCACTTTGTATAAATTTTTGTACAAATAATTAATATTAATGGTTAAAACTGCAGGTTAGAGATGTGAAAACATGAATGTTACTTTTATTGGTTAAAAATGAAAGGAGCGTCAAAATGACAAAATTTTAGATGATTTTCAAAAACAGTGCCCCACAAATTAAAAATGTTGGATCCACCCCTGATCCCTTCTCCCTCTTGTTTACCACAAGTCACAACCCACACCATTCCACGCATCTTCTTTCTCCATACTGCTGCCGGTGTTGCTGCAGATCCGCCTGTAGTTGCAGTCGAAGTTGTGGTTACAATAATCGGTGTTGCTGCAGCTCTGTCGTTTAAAAAAGAATGAGTCACGTGCTTACAACAAAACCGTAATGCATGAGAAAACCGGTTTTGGTATTGGTCAACATTATTTGTTTTGTATAGTTAAGGTACATTGGGATAATTTTGCTTAGTTAAAGTTAGGTTTTTGCAAAAGTCTTTAAAAGTTTTGGTGATTCGGGATAAAAAAATCCAATAGGATATTAAAAATTTAGGACACTTCACAATCTCGTCTATAAGAATTGAAAATTTGCATTGCAAACTATATAGTTACCTCATAAAATATTCTTTTTTTCCTATGGTAAAATGGATGTCAAATGCTCATAGTCATTAATAGAGAGTAATTTTAAAAATTCAAAACTCTTTCTCCCACTATATTTACCAAGATAATAAGGTTGAACTTAGAGATATAAATAATGTAAGAGTCCAAACATTACAAATTTACAATGATTTAAAAAAATATAACAGAATTAATAAATAATTTTGCAAGCTTAAAACATCAAAAATTAGGGGTTTTATTTATATAGTGAATCTCCCTTACATACTAAGTATCAGGGTTTTATTCCTGTAAAAAAAAAAAAAAGTATCAGGGTTTTATTAGTTGGATAATATTCATAGTCCAATCCAAATACAAGCATATTAGCCCATTATGTTGCAATTTTCTCTTAACTAGGATTGAACTTGAACAAAATTTTGTTGTGAAGAAATAGACTTTTGTGTATTGCAATTCAATTTAGATTTGGATTCATGGTATCTAATCCGACAAAAAAAATAAGCAAAATATTTTTGAAACTTGGATTTGCAATTAAACTCGAAACTAGGAGTCGAGGACGGACTCTAATAAATAGCCAATCCTTGACATTTTAAGTTTTAGTTGTTTTCTTCTTCTACTAGATATTATTGTGGGCCTTTTGAGCTAGATATACTTCAAATTGAATCTTATATTGGGCCGTATGAACTAAATTTTATCGTGATTGTTAAACTTCAAACTGAATCTTATGTAGATGAAATTATGAGCCTAGTCGTGAGACATTGTTGCTTTATTGTTTTTGCTTGATAATATTTACCTCTTCTTAAAACTAGGGCCATTTGGTACCCACAAATTATTAAAAGAGACGGTCTAATTTTAATATAAAAGTAGACCTAGTAACTAAATGGATTAAACTAGTGACCGAAATAAATTAACCTAGTCACTATTGGGCTTTAGTATTGGGCTTAGCTTTGCCTAATTTTAATTTAAAAGTAGGCGGTCTCTTACAAGACAAACTATTTGGTACCTTAAAGGGTAAATTATCAAATTGTATCTAAACGAACAAGTTCAGATTATAGATTATATTTTATATTAGATTGGGTCTAAAAATAAGAATCAGGCTGGCTTAATGGTTGAAGGCCTCCCTTCCATCTTTGTGACAAGGATTCGACTCATTCCCATTATAAAGTGGGGATCTCCAAATTTTCTCAATTTGTGCAAGGGATATTGATCTTACCTAAAATGGGTCTATAAGTACCATAAATATGAGGAAAAATGAACATGAATAATCGCAGCTTTTACATAATCTTCTCAAAATAATCCAACTTTAATTTGGATTATTCCAGAATAATCCCAACTTTTGAGGTGACTATCTCAAAATAAGCTAAACTATCTATCGTTTTTCTTACCTACACTAGTTTATTTTAGGTCTAGAATACACAAAAAATTAATAGTTCAGATTATTTTGAGAAGGAACCTCATAAAGTTGGAATTTTTCCAAAATAATCCATAATTGGGATTATTTTAAGAAGACTTGTGAAAGTTAGGATTATTCATATTAATTTTTCCTAAATATTATAATTAGTATCTTTTAGGTTCATAAACTAATTTTTTTAGAGTTTTACTTAATGTAAGAGACTGATCCTGATAAGTTATAAATAGTGAGCTCCACATATTTGATTAATGAGCAAATTAGTATAAATTTATCAGGAGCCAACCAATGACATCAATATACTTACTCCGTTCCTTAATTATTGTAACGTACCTCTTTGATACATTATTAAATAAATCTATATGAACATGAAAAAAATAGAGATAGAGATAAGATAAAAAAACTAGGGGTCGTGTAATAAGAGAGAGATAGAAAGAATATATTTACCAAAGTAAAATGATGCGATTAATACGAATCTTTCAAATAAAAAAAACATTACAATTAAAAAGAAGCGAAGAAAGTATTTATAATAATATTACCAGGCAATTGCTGAAAATTAGAAAAGCTCTTTGCAGCTGTGAGCTACTCTCGTGCATGTTGTATTAACAGAACACTTAAACGATATGGACCACGTGGTCATGCCAAATTGGCCTCCAATGGCTTCTTTTGGCCCATCATATTTTTTTTTGGCGTGTTAAAAGAAAATTGTGCTTATCACTCAACAAGTCAACACATTGAGTCTTCAGATCATATTGTACAAGTGTAGGAAATGATTGTGTTAACCTATTGTAGGTTAACCTGGCATTCAATATATATAGTGTTTATAATACAGACCTATGACTATGAAAGTACCCTTCTACCATTTACAATATAATATTATCCCTTTATATATAATATTTTCCAATACATATGTTAGACAAACTTTAGTAAAAAAAAAGTTCTCACATAAAGCTAAACTTTTATATACTCGAAACTTCTGTTAAGACTTAAGATTAAGAGTTTCACGAGATTACGATGGTAGTAAGTTCATATAATTGGAGTTAATGTCAAGCTAGTTAGAATAAAAAAATGAACGAGTTGATAGAAAGCGTAAAATTTTACAGAATTATGTGCAATAGGTATTACCACATATGTTAGTTTTTTTTTTAAAACATAATCTATATTTCGGATCCACGAATCATAATCCTTATACTAACAGCCATTAACACAAAACCAAAGACAATAATGGCTAAAGACGTGTTTTGAAGATTGTAGATAAAGTTGGCAAATAGATGATGTGGAATTATTGTTCGTGTAAGATGATAAAAAACGGGTTGTAAATTTTTGACACTAACTATACTCCAAAAATTGTATCCAGAGGTGATCTGTTAGGTGTGATCAATGAGAGATCCGGATATCCCACTCCAAGGCACGGAAACTACGCTTTCCTATTAGTTTAATTTCGCCCTTCTAGGATCACCGGGTTACCACGAAATAACTAATGAGATACAATGGAGAGAACAATCCACTTAGATGATCTTCTAAGTGAATCAACAATAACTTGTGTTTTGTGTTTGTAAAGAACACTCAATAGAAGTTTGCAAGGTTTCTCTTAAGCAAAGCAAGAAGATTAAAGAGTATAGAAAATTTTGATTTTCTTCTAACCCTCTTCTCATAGGAATCACAAATGTTATATATATAGGAAATATACCCTTCATAGATTAGAGTGGTTACTTTCATAACCCCCTTTTAATCACTGATTAAAGACCTTTAATCCACTGATTTAAGGACCCTAAATGTCATTATTAAAAAGGTAAACGTACACATGCATCACAACGGTTGAAAACCGTCAAGGCATCTTTTCACGTTCCAAGGCAGAAGACGGGTCGCGACCCGCGACCAGCTTCTGTTTTTCCCTTGTTTTCAACGTGCTTTTGCCACTTTGTGTACCCTAATCTTTTGCATACTAGACCTCCTCCTCTTCTAGTATAAAACCATATGAGTATCAAACCCATTACCCTATAAATGTTCCAACATGATCATAGGCCGGGTCAAGCTTTAGCCAAAAAGTGGCCAGTTTCGGGCCAAAGTCTCTACCCGTGCCAAGTTTTGGGTCAAAATCTTCGCGCTAAATCCCGTTAATTCGACCGGGCCATGCGAGATTTTCGGGTCATTTCGGGACAGGGCAAAAATCAACCTAAATTGTCATATTCAAGTCACTTGCGGCTTGTGATTTTTGCCCAAAAAATCAGGTTGGTCCCAACCGTGGGTTGAAAAGTCGTGCCCAAAACACGTCCATTTTCGGATCGAACCGTGTCCATGTTGATCACCTCTAGGTTTATCATACACCGAATGCCTCATGAACATGGCATACCCAAGGCTATTTTTTTTGCTCATTTGAAATAGTCCACATCCATATAAGCAAATAATGTGCTTAAAAAAAAAAGGAGGGTCTCAAATGAGCAAACATTAATCTTAGGTGTACAATGCACATGGTACACCCGATGATATATGATGAATAAACTCAACTATACCCATTCATTAAATATGTTGAAACGCTTGATACTAACCCAACATTTTTTAAGCTTATATAGAGTAGTTATGGCGGCCCATTTAATTGTTTATGCTGAAGTATCAAGAAAATTATAGATAATGATGACTTTATCAAATCTGATTTTGTTATAAAATTTTATCACTATAATCTGTATTTAAGAAAAAGCTATTCTCTCCGTTTGATTTTAATTGTATGTAGTTATTTCGAGATAAAGAAAAGGTAATGGTGACTTTGAAAGGCACAAATCTCGACTTGTTTGTGGTGACAGGTCGCTGGAGATTGAAGTAGATTGTGATGAAACTTTTAGTCCTTTTTGTCAAACCTCAAACCATTCGTACTTTTCTTAGTTTGGTAATGGCTCGTAAACGGTCTATTCATCAACTTGATGTTAAAAATGCTTTCTTTATAACGATATGGAGACTGCTTATATGCATCAGAAACGCTGACTTTGTTGATCGTCGCACCCATGTGTGTTGCCTATGGAAAACCCTTTATGCCAGAAACAGGCTCCGCGAACCTAGTATCAACGTTTTGCCAAATTTTTGATTTTGCATGGGGTTTATTATCATTGTTAGTGATTCTTCTTTCTTCACATATGGCCATGGTACTGCCACTGCATATTTATTACTCTTGATTACATTTTCTTACTCACCTCAATCGATGCATGTTTACTAGCAACTAACATTAGATCCAATGCTTTTAAGAAACAAGTACAACTTGTACGTCAAGAACAGATAGTGGTGAATAATTTCTTTCATAAAAATCATTGAGATGGTTGCAGAAATAAAAAAAACAAATAACCACGATCCATGAAGAAATTACTGATACTATTAAACACCGCAATTTATTAAACCACCAAGTTTGTTGCACCCCCTTAAAGACTATCCAATGTGACAACTTATCTACGAAAGAGAAAAGAAAAAAAAAACAGTAGTTCTTCAGCTTCCTTTTTCAGGAAAGAAACTAGTTGTCTAATAAGATAAAAAGAATGTGTATTTTGGAGTTGATATTTTTTGTCGCTCCCACAAATCAGAATTTAAAAACAAGATCATGACATTATAAAGTTAAAAGTCCAGCGGAGTTTAATACTTGCCCATGCATTATAACAATATACTTATGGAGGTAGATGTAGATTTAAAATCATTACTTAATAAATAAGTTAGCTAGGCATGACCATTTAAGTAATAGCTTGGGTATCCTTTTTTGCTGCTGATGTTTGACCCATAAGAACGACACTGAAAAATGATGGTAACTGGAACGTAGTAAGCAACATTAGTACTTTGTTGCCGTTGCGTTGTTTAGCACTCCGCAAAACAACAAGTCTATTAGTTTATGTACATATTGATATCCTTTGAGAGTTGGGACCATTACCATTTACATTCGTTCCCAAAGTGCAATTACATACTTCTATAGCACTATAAGGTATCATTGCTTCCACAATCCAATAATTTTAAAAGTATATATATATATATGTTTCTGTCTAGAAATTAAGGGTTCTGATTCCTTTGCTTAGGGAGTACCGGGTCAGATTCGAATGTCCTGAGTTCAAAGTCCGTACGCCGGAATCCTGCAAAAGTAACGGTTAGACTGCCCCGGGGTTGTTCCGGGATCGCCTCTCCGACGCTCAAGTCAGTGATCAAGCTTAGAGAGATAAAGTCTAGAGAGAGATGCTCTGGTTTGTTAGGTAAGAATTCAATACCTTCTCATTGATGAGGGGGTTGAGTATTTATAGTGCTGGGGATATCCCAACTGTAGGCCAGCTGGGGGGGCACTGACAGCTGGAATGCACCATCACAGGTGGGACCCACTGGAGGTTCTAAGACCATTATTGGGCCGGATTATCCCTGGTAAGCCCAACCCAGGAAATAAGCCCAAACAATTAGCCCCACGCCAGGAGTGGGAAAAATCGAGGCCTTGCTGAAATATTTCCCGTTCGTGGCGGAACCTAGACAGTTTGGAACCCAGGTTGCCCTGCTTCTTAGGCAGGAAAGGAGGGCACGCGCCGACCCAGTCTCCTCAAGGAGGAGGGGTGGCTAGAGTGCCGACCCGGTCTCCTCGAGGAGAGGGGTGGCTTGAGTGCCGACCCGGTCTCCTCAAGGAGAGGGGTGGCTTGAGTGCCGACCCGGTCTCCTTAAGGAGAGGGGTGGCTTGAGTGCCGACCCGGTCTTCCTTAGGAGAGGGGTGGCTTGAGTGCCGACCCGGTCTCCTCAAGGAGAGGGGTGGCTTGAGTGCCGACCCGGTCTCCTCAAGGAGAGGGGTGGCTTGAGTGCCGACCCGGTCTCCCTTAGGAGAGGTGTGATTAGTTTACGGCTTGGCCTAGGGACCAATGAGCCCCATGGTTGTCCGAGCCGGTATCCTCGTTCGCTAAGTCAATCAAAGAGGGCCTCCTTAGGCCGAGCCGGTTGGACGCGGCTCGGATGAGGGGCCAATGAGCCCCATGCTTGTCCGAGCCGGTGACTGCTCTCGCTAAGTCAATCTGGGACTTAGGAGACTTACTCAACCAAGGAGAAGTGTCTCCAAGGGCCGAGCTGGTTGGACGCGGCTCGGATGAGGGGCCAATGAGCCCCATGCTTGTCCGAGCCGGTGCCTGCTCTCGCTAAGTCAATCTGGGACTTAGGAGACTTACTCAACCAAGGAGGAGTGCCTCCAAGGGCCGAGCTAGTTGGACGCGGCTCGGATGAGGGGCCAATGAGCCCCATGCTTGTCCGAGCCGGTGCCTGCTCTCGCTAAGTCAATCTGGGACTTAGGAGACTTACTCAACCAAGGAGGAGTGCCTCCAAGGGCCGAGCTGGTTGGACGCGGCTCGGATGAGGGGCCAATGAGCCCCATGCTTGTCCGAGCCGGTGCCTGCTCTCGCTAAGTCAATCTGGGACTTAGGAGACTTACTCAACCAAGGAGGAGTGCCTCCAAGGGCCGAGCTAGTTGGACGCGGCTCGGATGAGGGGCCAATGAGCCCCATGCTTGTCCGAGCCGGTGCCTGCTCTCGCTAAGTCAATCTGGGACTTGGGAGACTTACTCAACCAAGGAGGAGTGCCTCCAAGGGCCGAGCTAGTTGGACGCGGCTCGGATGAGGGGCCAATGAGCCCCATGCTTGTCCGAGCCGGTGCCTGCTCTCGCTAAGTCAATCTGACTTAGGAGACTTACTCAACCAAGGAGGAGTGCCTCCAAGGGCCGAGCTAGTTGGACGCGGCTCGGATGAGGGGCCAATGAGCCCCATGCTTGTCCGAGCCGGTGCCTGCTCTCGCTAAGTCAATCTGTGACTTAGGAGACTTACTCAACCAAGGAGGAGTGCCTCCAAGGGCCGAGCTAGTTGGACGCGGCTCGGATGAGGTGCCAATGAGCCCCATGCTTGTCCGAGCCGGTGCCTAAGGTTTTGGACCACTGGCTGAGGTGACGAGTGGGTAACCTTGAGCTGATGAACTGGCAATATTGAGCTGGTGAACTTAATAGCTTCTTGGGAACCCAAATGCCACGTGGCAACGGTGGATTATTGGGGTGCTTGAAAACATGGTGGCGATTCAACTTCTGGTTATTGATGACTTTTGTGACGATTGATATTCCGAGGAGTTGTGCCTTTTGATCAGTTTCGGGCAGTTGGGAGGCCCATTAAGGTGTTGAAGACACAAGGCCCGGTTCAAGAGGTGACGTGGAGCGCGGGGACCGAGGATTTTGCCTATAAGTAGGAGAGAGGGGAGAGATTTTTGTCACTTTTACAATTCTCTCTCTCTCTCTAATTATTGAGTTTTCTGCTCTCTCTCTCTCCACTTTAGATCATTTTCTCTCTCTAAGTCCGAGCCCCATCTTCTTCGTCCGACCAGGTACGCCTTTGTTTTGCTTTTTTACTAAGTTTTTCTTCTCTTTCTTTTAATAAAATCGGCCGACCCCTTCTGTTGATAAATAATGGGGAGCTCGTCCGAGTCAGTGACACCCCTCCCTCACCTCCTTATATTTAGCCGAGGAAGTGAGGGGTATGGGAATGGTTTTGGTGTCAACTTTAATAAGTTGCCCGGATCCCTCGGCGTGCCTGAGGCGCTTTCCCTCCCGAGTACTCCTTCGCAAACCGAGGAGGAGGAGGCCGAGGGTACCATCCCCCTACCCTGGGAGGTGTCCCTGGCCTATCCTTCTTCGAGGAGTTACTTAGACAAATATTTGTCTGATGGTGTAGTTAGGATAGCTATGCCAGGAGAGGAAGGCGAAGCTTCTACATCGGGTCGGCTCGCGTATCCCGAGATCGACCCAAAGGCGGTCCGGGCGCAAAATTTCCACTTCCTCTTTAATAAAGGCCTTATTGGAGGATGCCCGAGGCCAAGCAGCGAAGTTCCAAATAAAGGACCCCTACATACTGGTCCGACCCGATGCTAGCCATACCATCTTGTCCCCGCCGCCCGGGTGCACGGCGTTTTACTATAAGGCCATGGAACTAGGCCTAAGATTCCCGCTGACCCCATTCGAGAAAGACATCCTGAACGCCTACAACATGTGCTTGGGTCAGCTCTCCCCAAACTCTTGGGGCGGGATCTTAGCGGTTCAGGTGATCTGTAACATCATCGGTGTCAAGCCGACCCTGACCCTTTGGCGGCATATGTATAAATTGTTCGAAATGCCAGCCGGGGACCATGGTCCGGGCTGGTGGTGTTTTCAGGCTCGGCGGGGCTATCGTACAGTTCTTGATCTCCCACCTCTCAGAAGGGGTTCCGCCGAGGATTCGCCTTTGTGTACTATGGTGGGGAATGGGGCATCACCACCGTGCCCCCGTCATCCGAGCCAAACCACTGTTTGAACTTCAAGGTGCCAGAGCTATCCGACGAGGAAGCTGTGGCCGCCATCTACTTTCAACTGGAGGCTAAGATAGTCGATGGTGGCGAGGTGTTCGTAGCGGGGAACTGGCTCCCGAGCTGCAAAATGTTCAAGAACGAGCACTTCCTCGCCGCATTTGGCCTGAGTCCGGCCTTTCCCAAGGGTAATTCGGCAAAAGGGGGTCCGGTTGACTTATATTTATGCTTGCTTTGATATTTTGCTCTAACTCTTTTTCCTTTTGCAGAAGCCTCCCTAGCCTTTCTCAAAGAGACCGACTCAGAGATGGCCGAACGATTGACCTCCGCTGCACTGAAGGCGGCTCGGATTAGGGCCGAGATGAAGGCCAACAAGATTAACAAGCCTTCTAAGCCAAAAGTGAGAACCCTTTTCTTCCGACCCGGTTTAGCTTTAGGTTTTTCAATTTCTCACCAACTTTTAATGTGTTTTGCAGGATCCTTCCAACCCTAAACCGAGGAAGCGCAAGGAGCGCACTGAAGAGAGGGTGGAAATGACGGAAAAGGCTTTGGCGAAGCCCGAGCCGAGCAGGAGGCTTCCGCAAAGAAGGCTAGAAAGGAGCCTTCTGTCGAGGTGAATAGTCCTCGACCCGAATCTGGAGGTGGGAAGACCCATGTCTCGGTCCATCCCTCAGATTTCGAGCCTGTTCGGAGTCCGGGGTACGAACCGGGGGCCTCTCACCCTTCTCCGCCGAGCGCTCTTTGTCCGAGGCGCCGGTCCCGTTTACCCAAATGTCCAAGACGGACAAGAAGAAGAGGATCTCCGACGCACTGGAGATCCTATGTACTCAAACTGACCGAGACCACATCAATGAGGTCAACCAGAGGAATGAGTCGAGTGAGCTCTTCCGCTCTTGGATGGACGTAAGTGAATTTTTCTCCGCCCTTTTACTTGCTTTTATTGGCCAACTTCTAACTGTTGTTTATTGTTCCTGCAGTTTTCCATCCGAATGACTAAAGTGGCGGAAGACCGGCTCGCCCTGGTACAAGAGGTCTCGGACCTGAAGCAGGCGGCTCGGTCGCACTTTGATGAAGTGTACCAGGCCAAGGAGGCCAAACGATTGGCCGAGCTGCGCAAGGAAGAGGTGGAGGAGAAGATCCGGAAGGGCGAGGAGGCCTGGCAGAAGGAGCAGACAGAGTGGAAGGAAGAGAGGGCCAATCTTTCCTGGCTAAGGAGAATGCTGAGGCGGCCAAGGTCACGGCCGAAACCAAGCAGGCTCAAGCTGAGAAGGAACTGGCGGAGGTCAACTTAAACTCCTCGCGCCGAGGCTCAACTGAAAGAGGCCCAAGCGGCCGTTTCTCGCTCTCGGGAGGAGTGGTTCCAAGCTTGGCAGAAGTCGGATGACTGTACCGATTTCTGCGCCGACGTGGGCCAATCTTCCCATAAGATGGGCGAGGACGAGGCGCTTGCTAGGCTTAAGATAGCCTTTGCTGATTCCTGTCCCGGGCCGATTGGAATTCAGTCTGGTCTCGCTACCAGGAGCTGGCCGATGCCGACGCAGCGGAGATTAAGGCCAGGATGGCTGAAGAGATGAGCTCGGACAGCGACTCTGACTCTGATGATGAAGAGGAAGATGCTGGAAGCACCGAGCCACCTCCACCAGAGCAACCTGCCGCCGAGCAACCTGCCACTGGTCCTTCTACTTAGCTTCCTTAGGATTTTTATTTTCTTAGCTTTGGCCTTGTCGGCCCTTTTAGCTTTTCTGCTTTCCGACCCCCTGCTTTTGTAAACTTTTGGTTGTATTTTACAACTTTTAATCAATTGGAATACAACTACTATTTTGCAACTCGTCATTTGTCGCATATTTTTCGTTATTTGCAATATTACACATTCAATAGACAATAAACTGGTTAGGTTTTGCTTGCCTTTTTGTTCAAAATAATTTAGACTGGTTAAGTCTTTTTCATTTCTGGGGTAGAAACCGACTTGGTACATGGACTGGTTAAGTCCGAGTTACAATTTGATTTGCTTGCTAAACCGACCAGGTAGTGCTGGCCTTACATCATGCCCCTAGTGCAAGTAACGAAAAAGAAGTTATACATAGAATCTTTTGAGATTGTCTAGGTTCCAAGGCCGAGCCAGGGGGACCCCTTCGGAGATTCAAGTCGGAAGTCCCTGGCTTGATGATTTCTGTAACCTTGTAAGGGCCGTCCCAATTTGCCCCCACTTCCCTTTGAGATGGGAAAGTCCGGTGGCTTCGACCTTTCGGACGACCCAGTCGCCTAGACTGATTGGCCGAGGCTTTACTCGCCGTTAAAGTGCCTCGTGATTCTTTGCTTGTACCGGATGGCTTGTAGCAAAGCATTGCCTCGGGTTTCTGGCAACAGGTCTAAGTTGATGGGCTTTTCTTCTTCATTTTGGTCGAACTCATAGAATGTCATCCGAGGGGAAGGAATTCCCACCTCGACCGGAAGGACAGCCTCGCTTCCATAGACCAAGCCGAAAGGGGAGTGCCCCGTGGCTCTTTCACTGTTGTTCGAGCTGACCAGAGTACTCCGGGTAGGTCGTCTACCCATGCCCCTTTTGCTGCATCAAGAGATTTCTTGATACCCTTCAAGACAATTTTATTAGCCGACTCGGCTTGCCCGTTGGTTTGTGGGCGGGAGACTGCCGAGAACCTTGTTTGAATGCCGAACCGGGCACAATACTCTCGAGTCGGCCCGCTGTTGAACTGTCGGCCATTGTCTGATACCAAGGCTCTTGGAATTCCGAACCGGGTAATGATATTCCTCCATATGAACAACTGAACCTGCTTGTCAGTAATTGACGCCAGTGGCTCGGCTTCGGTCCACTTGGTGAAATAATCAATAGCCACAATTAGGAACTTCCTTTGCCCAGAAGCGGGGGAAAAGGTCCGAGCAGGTCCATGCCCCACTTGTCGAAGGCAGGACTGCTTGAATGTGGTGAGGGGAGTGGCAGGCGCCCTTGGATGTCCGAGTGAATCTGGCAGGAGGGACACCGTCGGACTAAGTCCGAGGCATCAGCTTTCAAGTAGGCCAATAGTACCCTGCTCTTAGCGCCTTTCCGGCTATAGTTCGACCCCCTTGATGGCTTCCGCAGGCTCCTTGGTGTATTTCCCGGAGGACATATTTCCTTCCTCGGGAGTTATACATTGAGGAGGGGATGAGTGAAAGACTTTTTATAGAGCTGCCTTTCATGCCAAAGGAACCAACCAGACTTATGCTTAATCCGGTCGGCTTCTTTAGGATCCTGGGTAAGGTCCCGTCTCGCAAGTACTCCACAATTTCACCCATCCAGTTTGAGGATCGATTGAGTACGAGCTGCTCTTTGGCATTTATGCTAGGCTCCTTCAACACTTCCCAAGTTATGGTTCTGGGGGCCGACCCTCAGCAGAACTAGCCATCCGAGCCAGTGCATCGCTTGCTGATTTTCCGAGCGAGGAATGTGATAATCCGGAATCCGGACAACCTGCAATGACAGCTCGGGCTTTGGCCAAGTACATCCTCATGTTGTCCTCCTTGGCCTCATAGTCTCCGGAAATCTGACCCACTATGAGTTGTGAATCGGACTTGGCTATGATTGAGGTTGCTCCAGCTAGGATGCATAGCTGTATTCCGAGGATGAGGGCCTCATACTCGGCTTCATTGTTAGATCCGAGAAATTCGAACTTAACAGCATATTCAATTTTTTCTCCGACCGGAGGTTTGATGACCAATCCGGCTCCACAACCACTCTTTGTGGATGATCCATCAACAAGCAATTCCCACTCCTCTTGCGAACCGACCGGGGGTCGAGTTGCGCATTCAGTGATGAAGTCAGCGAGTGCTTGGGCCTTGATGGCTCTTCGGGGTTCGAACTCGAGCCCAAAATCTGCTAACTGGTCTGCCCAATCACTCATCCGACTCGATGATTTCTATTTTCAATAAGCTTCCGGAGCGGTTGTCCGGTTAGGACTTTGATGGGGTGTGCTTGAAAATAGGGCTTGAGCTTCCGGCTTGCCATTACCAAGGCAAAGACCATTTTCTCAACATCGCTGTACTTCGCCTCGGCCCCCCTATAGGCGTGGCTGATGAAGTAAACAGGATGTTGCTTTCCTTCTCGCTCGGCTATCAGGACGGCGCTAAGAGCGTAGTCCGAGACAGCCAAGTAGATAAACAGGGGTTCCCCCGGCAAGGGGGAGATCAGTTTGGGCAAAGATGCCAAGTGATTCTTGAGGTCAGCGAAGGCTTGCTCGGCTTCGTCATCCCATGCGAACTCTTTTCGCTTCAGGGCCTTGAAGAACAACAAGCTTTTATCGGCCGACCGGGAGAGGAACCGACCGAGTGCCGCTAAGCAGCCGGTTAGGCGCTGTACTTCCCGAACATTCCGAGGCGATTTCATTTCTAAGACCGCTTTGATTTTGTCCGGGTTGGCCTCTATACCTCTCTCATCACTAGAAATCCGAGGCACTTTCCCCCTTTAACTCCGAAGACGCATTTTTTAGGGTTGAGCATCATTCGGTATTTCCTTAGGGTGCTCAGCGTTTCTTTCAGATCTGCAGGGTGATCCGACTGGGCCTTGCTTTTGACTATCATATCGTCAACATATACCTCAATGTTCCGACCCAATTGGTCGCTGAAGATTTTGTTCACGGTACGCTGATATGTCGCCCCGGCATTTTTGAGGCCGAATGGCATCATTTTGTAGCAGTAGACACCCTGAGGAGTGATGAACGCGTATGAACCCTATCCTTCTCGGCCATGGGAATTTGATGATAGCCGGCATTTGCATCCATGAAGCTGAGAAGGGCGTGCCCTGCCGTTGAATCGACCAGCCTATCGATCTTTGGCAAAGGGTGATTGTCTTTTGGGCAGGCTTTGTTTAAGTCGGTGAAGTCGACACACATTCGCCATGCCCCACTCGGCTTTTTGACCAGGACCACGTTGGCTAGTCATTCCGAGTATTGACATTCTTCTATGAAACCCGCTCGAGCAGCTTCTTGACTTCTGCTGCTGCCGCGGCATTTCTTTCGGGACCTTGGTGCCTGAGCTTCTGCTTGATGGTCTGAACCCCTCTTTGATGTTAAGCTCATGGCACATGATTTTCGGGTCGAGCCCCGGCATTTCGTGGCCTCATAGGCAAAGACATCTTGGTACTCCGTGAGCACTTGGATGATATCTTGCCTTGTTTGCGGCCATGGCCTTGCCTACCCTGACAGTCCGACCGGGGTCCTGGCCGATCGCGACTTCTTCGTCATCCTCGGCTGGCTGAGGACGCTCGTATTGCTTGGGGTTTTCAGTTATGTACACCCCGAGGCTGTTGAGGGCTGACCCCCTTCATTTTTCTTTTTTTCGAGTCCTTTTGGACGTCGTTGTCCGAGTCCTTTTGGACGTCGGTATTTTTGAGGCTATTCACATAGCACTCTCTTGCGGCCTGTTGGTCGCCTTGAATTTTTCCTACCTTCCCGTCATCAGTCTCAAACTGCAAGAGGAGCTGGTAGGTGGAGATGGCGGCCTTGGCCTTGTTTAGCATGGGCCTCCCCATTATTATGTTGTAAGGCAAAGGGATGTCTACCACCAAGAAGTCGATCGGTAGGCTTCTCCCCTTACCCTTTTCACCCATCCGAGTGGGTAATTTTATTGATCCGACCGGGTGGACAGAGTTGCCCCCGAAGCCTATGAGCGGCTGAGCCATGGGGGTAACATCCCGTTCGGTGTACTTCAGCTTTTTGAGGCAGTCAAGGGTGATTATATCAGCGGATGAGCCGCTATCCACCAATACCCTCTTCACCTTTGTATTCGCTACCTTGAGCTCGATGACAAGGGGGTCGTCGTGCGGAACACGCAACGTCCGACTAGGTTCCCCAAATGTCATGACGGGGCAGCTAGCTCGGGGGACTGAACATCAAGCACCTGATGTTTAAGGTTCTGGAGGTGAGCCTTGCGCGCTCGGCCGGTTAGGCCTCCCGACGCAAACCTCCAGCGATGACACCAATGAAGCCTTCGGTGTCCCACTGTTCGACTGACCCACCTTTTGCTTTCCCTTTTCCTCGCTCGAACGCTTGAGGTAGTGGTTGAGCTTGCCCTGGTCGGCCAGACCGTTCAAGGATTTCTTGAGCTCCCGACAGTCTTGGTGGTGTGTCCACATTCCTTGTGGTAGTCACACCACAAACTTTTGTCCCTCCGAGACGAGGACGTCCGGATGGGCGTTGGCCTGGGAAGCCAATTTTTGTCCGGATGCCAAAGTAGATTTCCTTCCGGTTTTTATTGAATCGGGGGTCGTTGCCATTATCAGTGAGCCGATCCCCTCGGCCCCCTGTTCTTTGATGCTTAGGCTGACCCGCGTGACTCCCTTCATCCTTCCTTTTCTTGCCAACCTCGTCCGAGTAACGGCAGATATCCGTTGCTTGGATGAATCTTTGAGCCCGAGCCATGGCTTCCGAGTAAGTTTTGACTTCATTCTCGGCAATGACCATCTGAGCCGACCCGGTTGGAGGCCGGACATGAGGGCAGCGAAGGCTACAGCGTCCTGTAGGTCGGTTATTTTGAGAGACTCTTCGTTGAACCTCTTGATGTAGTCCGACAAGGATTCATTCTTGTCTTGCTTCACCCCCATGAGGTGAAGGCTGGTTTTTCTTTGCCTCTTTCCCGCTACGAACTGATGGATGAAGAGGTGCTCCAATATGGCGAAGTCAGTGATGACCCCGCCGGCAGTTCTTGGAACCAATTCAGAGCCAACCCTCTAAGGGTGGTAGGGAAGAAGCGGCACCAAGTGGCCTCGCAGCTTGTCTGCACGCTCATTTGAGCCTTGTAACTAGCCATATGATCATCTGGGTCGGTTAGGCCCGCAAATGGCTCGATCAGGGGGTTTTAATTTTACCCGGAGGTTGGGTCCCTAGGATTTCCTGACTGAAGGGGATCAGGAACTTGAGCCCTCCTCCAGCTAGCCTAGGGGGCTGAGAATGAGCCGAGTCCCCTTGGCCCTCTCGGTCATTTGCTTTCTTCCTGAGGAACTCCCGAGCGTCATAGCCTTGGCTGAGGCGCTTCTTGTTGTTAAGGAATTCCGGGCATCTTGGGGTTTCCGACCCGCACCCCCCTTGGGGATTTAGATACATGGGTCTCTGCATGCTGACGGGCCGACCCTGTCGCGCGGACTTTTTCCTTTCCCGGTGGCTCGGGTCTCTCGCATCGGACCGTGGCCGGCTAGGCTGCGGGTCTCGATTAGAACGAGAGTTGTCCCTCTGAGAGCGGACGACCGTGCGCTCCCTGGGTTCATGCTGATTGAGCGGGACGACTTGTTGTGGTTGCCTCTGCTGAAGCATGGCCATCATGTCCATCATACCCTTTTGGAATGTCTCCTGGAGCTGAGCCGTGATAAGGGCCAGGTCAGACGCGAAGAGCGGCTGAGGCTCCACATGCTGGTATGCTGGGATACTGACCGAGGGTCCAAAGTTTGGACGGTAGGTGACCTCCGAGCCGGTGAGGGAGTCCGCTCGGCCTCTCGGTTATGCGCAGGCGAATGGCCTCGCTCCGGTCGGGGATTGGGGGATCCCGATTATGTGCGGGCGAGTGGCCTCTCTCTGGCCGAGAGACCTGCTCGGAGGCTGGCTTGCCGCGAGTGTTTTTGGTTGGTGCCATGGTCAATTGGCGTTCTGAGCTGAGTAGCTGAATGAATAAATCTGAGTGAGTGGTGGCGAAGTAACTTTTTGTACATTCCCCACAGACGGCGCCAAACTGTTTCTGTCTAGAAATTAAGGGTTCTGATTCCTTTGCTTAGGGAGTACCGGGTCAGATTCGAATGTCCTGAGTTCAAAGTCCGTACGCCGGAATCCTGCAAAAGTAACGGTTAGACTGCCCCGGGGGTTGTTCCGGGATCGCCTCTCCGACGCTCAAGTCAGTGATCAAGCTTAGAGAGATAAAGTCTAGAGAGAGATGCTCTGGTTTGTTAGGTAAGAATTCAATACCTTCTCATTGATGAGGGGGTTGAGTATTTATAGTGCTGGGGATATCCCAACTGTAGGCCAGCTGGGGGCACTGACAGCTGGAATGCACCATCACAGGTGGGACCCACTGGAGGTTCTAAGACCATTATTGGGCCGGATTATCCCTGGTAAGCCCAACCCAGGAAATAAGCCCAAACAATATATATATATATATATATATAATATATATATATATATATATATATATATATATATATATATATATATATATATATATATATGTGTGTGTGTGTGTATGTATGTATATATGTGTGCGCGCGTGCACATGTACGTGCGTGTGTACTCGCGTGTGTGTTGAATTACATCCGATATCCTATATGCAAATGAACTTATATATATATATATAAATAATAGAGGGATAACTAACTGCTTCATTTGAATAAAAAGAACGGGAAAGGAAGTACCATATTTAAACTAAAGATCGGTTTTTTGAAAAATAATAATGCAAAGACAATTCTTCTACACAATTAATTTAAATTTATATGCGTCCACATGCATTATGTGCATGTAACTATGTAAGGCTAGTATATATATAAATGGAGGAGAAAGGTATCCCCCTTACAAAAGTCTGATATATCCTTAATGAACTTTAATTGTCATATAAATTAAATAATATGTGGAAATAGTGAATTGTGTCCTAGCATAGAAATGAGCGAGGATTGAGAGAGAAATTTAGCAAGAACAAAGTTGATTATGTGGAAATTATTCAATAAGAACTCCTCTCTACTTTCAAAAACCCTAGCCTCCATTGTTGATTTTTAAAGGGGCTTCCATCGGTTTTACCGTTAGAAAGTGATAAGTCATATTTATATATAGTTTTTAGGTGCATTTAGGTTGCATTTTAGAGCATTTAGTTTCATATTTAGGTTCATTATTGCATTATATTCTTAAGTTATGATTTTCTATTCCTATTCGGTATGTTTTCTTGTTTTTGATGAATTTCAGGCATTGATAACGTATTTGGAGTATGATTAGCTAAACTTGAGGATTAGGAGCACTTGGAAAGAAGTTACAATGAATAAGGATCGTATGAATATGTCATAGTACGAATTCGAGCGAAAACGAAGCGGAAAATCATTAGAAGAAATGTGAAAAAAGAGTCATGTATACTCTTCTGATCATAACTTTTGATGTACTTCTTAAAATCGAGTAATTCCAGCAGATTTGGAAACTAGACTTGAAGAGCTTTCCAACGATAGGTGGCCCCCCGAGGAGACTTTTAGTCAAGGAGTTATGCCTTTCGGAAGATTGCACTGTTTCTGCTGGAATCTGCCACGCGTACGCGCGGATCACTAATCCGCCTATTAATGATTTAATTAAGACTTTCCTTATCTTGTAAATTACTTTCCTAGTCATATTAGGTTAAAAGATATTATTTAGATTACTTTTCATTCTTTTTCTCTCTCCTCCCCTTTCACGTTATTCTTTAGGTTTAGTTTTAGTTTTCTCTCTTCCTCTTTTTCTCTCTAGTTTTAGTTGTAAACCCTAATTTTTATTCTTCATTAATTCATGATTTCTTTTACTTTCTTTCCTTGATTTATTTTAATTATGTTTTCCTTTCTCTTTCTAGATGTAGTTTTTATTCTTTATTTCATGATTGAGTAGTTTTTATTTCTAGGGTTTGGGAATCCATGTTTATATGCTATGATTTGATTTATATTTATTCATGGTTTGATTAATTATTGATTTCTCTAATTGATTAGTGTTTTATTGTTAATCTTGCAATCTGATCACTTGTCTGATTAAATATTGTTAATATTGAGTCATAGATCGAGAGATAGTACTCTTTAGAGGCTTACCTACAATTTGCAAATCTGATTATGTTGAGCGACCGTACTAGCATATGTTGATTTGAGAGCGTTAATGCCTGACCAAGGATTAATCTGTGCTCTAGATATCTGATTGATTGAACTATTGATGATATTATGATAGATTATAGTTATAAACATGGTGAACCATTACCCTAGATCCTTTTTTGTTTGATTTTCGTAGTTTGATTAGTTTATAACTTTAATTCAATCATTCCTGATCTTGTTTAGTTTTTCCATATCTTAGAAACTAGATTAAAACGACCATCTCTCTGTGGATTCGACCCTACTTACCCTACTACATTGTTAGAAGGTTTTGCAGGAATTATTTTTGACGGGTGTACGACAGCCTATCAGAAAGCCCCCACCTTTGCTTTTTTATTTGTTTTTAGGTTTCCAATAACGATTTCTCCCTCGAAAGACAGGGTTTTCGATCTCCTTCGAAAGACAAGGTTTTTCGACCTCCTTCGAAAGACAGGGTTTTTCTCCTCTTTTAGAAGGGGAATTTCTACAGGTTACAATCCGGGATACTAGATCTAATGGATTGCCGTGAAATTATTTTGTTGGTGAAGAATTATGCGGGATCACAAAGGTTATCAATTTTTCGAATACGGTCAGATGAATCCGACGGAAATCATCCTCACGACTACAAGGGATCGTTAGATTGTCTCTCCAACAAGGCTGTATTTTCCAGCGATATAAGCGGGAGATGTTCCACATTGCAAGATTTGTTTGACGATCGTAGTTTTTATGAAGGAAATTTTTGTTTGATTCAACTTATGTATTTGTTTGATTCGATTGCTTATGTAGATGTCGTATGACTTTTTATTAATGAATTAATTTTACTATTCAAAAAAAAAAGTTGATTATGTGGAAAATTTGAATGTGTCCAAGCGGCAAACTCATAATTAGGATACATATTAGGAGAAAGAAATGAAAAGTTGAATGCTAGAAGAAAAAACTCACTGATTTATCAGTATTGATTTATTAGCTGTAGAAAATTCTATGTCCTTAAGAGAGATAAATTAATATTTACTATATATAAAATAATTATTTAACATAAAAAAGTTTGGATATTAATGGAAATTTGTGCTAACGTTTATCAAATAATGCAATTTTCTATATATAACTAACTATTGATTTAATTGTGCAAGTTAAATAGAGCCTAAGTTTTTTTTAGGGGAAAAATCAAGCTAGCATTACTTCAACGATAAAATGCCAAAGAGTATATAAGGAGCTACCTCACGAGGATAATGGTTCTCCCAAACTTGCTCAACACCAAAAGGTACTAGCTTAGCTGAGTGATGCGCAACAAAATTGATATCTTTTTTAACATGAGACCAAATGAAAGTTTTTTTTTTTTTGAAAGAAGTCCCAAAGTACACTATATTTCGTTAATTGAAGCCATACGACATTTACAATTGACAATTAACTACATTGAATACAGATTGAACAAAATAAAACAAGAATTAACTGGTGAAGGGTTGAGAATCCAATTACATAGATATAACAATTCGGCATATTCTCGTTTTGTTGTCTCATACAACGTAACTTTTTGAGTGAATTCGTCGTCGCTTCATAATTTTTTCTTGTGTGGATTTCGTAATCAGAATCCTATCAATAAACATGAATAGTAGCCCTGCATAACTGGAGACCCTATTAAACACAAATAAAACCTGGTCTCTTGAAGGAGTTCGAAAAACCATGTCTTTCGAAGGAGAATAACCCATTCTTTCGAGGGAGACATTATTATAACCTAAGATACAAAAAAAACTTAAAAGAAACAAAGATTTGGGGATTTTCACTAGTAAAATCCGATGGAAGCCCCTTCAAAATTGACAATGGATGCTAGGTTTTAGGAGAAAAGAGAGGAAGTGACGGCAAAGTTCTTAATGATAGAAGCAGAGTTCTTCAATATAGACCAAATGAAAGATTTAAAATTACTACAAATAGAGACAATATCATGTAGGATAAAATCCAAATCTTAGAGAAAAAGAGAATGCTTGATAGACGCTTGATGACAACTTGACAATCTGATTCCAACACAATCTCCTCAATCCCATGGCGATTTCCAAGCCTTATCGAAAACTCAAGTGCTTTCGCTTCAAAAACCTTAGGAGAACGAAAAGCTTTCACATGTCTAGTTGTCGCAAACAACACCTCATCACTCGAGTTTCGAGCCACAACACCTAGCCCAATCTAACCATCTACGACAAGAGACGCATTTGCATTCAGCTTAATAATGCCAAGAGGGGGAACACATGCATCAAAATTAGTTTAATATGATTTACAAGATACCCTAAAATTTTAAATTACCATTATTAGTCTATCCAATAACTTTATTACCTCTCGGCTCTCATCAACTAACATCATTAATTCTCGATAAGAGTAAATGTGTAGGTTGATTCAATATATATCCTATTATACCACATTGATATCAATAGGCAAACTAACAATATACTAAAAGTCTAGCAAGATGTTATATGATATATAAATTTGAATTTCACAAGAATTTCACAAGATAATAAGGTCTTGATATCCCATTTGAATTTATTTTCAAAATATGAGTTGAGGTACAAGCAAGTGGGTTGTTGAGGAGAATTAATATGGAACTAAATTTGTTACATGATTATAGGAAAAAAATAACACCTCAGATGGTTGCACTTTCCAACTTGGTCATCAAACCCATGCACATTTTTGGAGTTGCCCATTGAATGTGCTGAAACAGACAGGTATACAACAGAAGAGAGTTGTACTGTACTTCTAACCAATGAGGGATCGACACGTAGAAAATGTAACAATTTTTGTTGAGTATAACTGTATAAGACAAGAAGTACGTCTAAAACTCTAGCAATAAAAAGAAAATAGAAGTAGTGTGTTTTATTTGATCAAGAAACTACTTAGCTTAGTACTTAGTAGTAGTGTTTGTATACATTATTGTGATCACTAAAGAGAGAGAAAGAAAGACTCGAGAATGGCTTCTAAACCTGGAATTCTTACACATTGGCCATGGGAGCCTCTTGGAAGCTTTAAGGTTTTGATCTCTCATTCTCCTCACCTTGATTTTTTTGCATATATCAACAGTGTGCATGAATAATATTTTATGTAACTATGTATCATTAGGTCATCTTTGTCGATATTTATATTGTATGATCATGAAAATATAGCGGTTTAGAATGATTTGGAATCTATCGTCTACATTTATCGATTTATAATCACTTCACGGGTAAATGAAGCTTTTTACGCTATTGTCTAATCATGTAGAAATTATATATGATTATTCTAAAAAGTAGTATAGTGAAATAGTAGAAAGTACCTAGGGTTTTCTTATTTTATTTTTGGAATACAATATCATTTCCACAATATTTATATAAGACTGGTTTACAAATATATTTAGAATATTATATCATTTCCACATTATTTCTTTTAAAGGTGTGATTCCTAACCATTCTTATCATCTTGTATATACTCCAATAATCAACTCTTTATTTTACGATAAGAGTGATATTGTGATAAGCTACCTTCATCTAAGACTTCTTGTATTTTTTATATGGAGTGTGTACTATATTTTGCAAAAAGAAGTATAGTAGTTATCTTTGGAAGATGTGTTAAAAAGGAAGTAATCTATGTTAACCGAGATGCTACTAATACTCTAATAGCACATAAAAAATAAAATACCCTCAAAAAAAAAAAAGAAATTTTAGCCTAGGAAAGTTGGAAAGCAACAAAGAAAAAATAAAAAGATTGAAAGTAATTTGTTGGAGGAGACACCACCAAGCATTAGATACTAACTTAGAATTTTGATCCTTAATTATCCACAGTACATGGCAGGAAATTCTCTAATCTTATAATTAGAAACACATATATTAAATCCAAATTAAACTCAACCATCAGCTTAAGTTTTTGGTTGAAGTCCCAGGAATAGATCTATACTCTTTCAAGTAAGGACAGTATATGTATATATGCAAAGACTTCAAAAACAAAAAAAAAATTACATTGTTACAATTTACTCAGAAAAGGACCCATATATACTGTAATCGCAAAACTTATATATATGGGAAATCTTCCGCAATTTACTTGGTTAGCTCCAATAATTCTACCATTTCTTATATCCAAAGTTCACTGAATCTATTATTTGCTCATCGGAAAAGCTCTTTACCTTTTTATGACGAAAATGTTAAGTGTATCCTAGGATTTCTTTCAATAATTTATGTAACTTACAATTCAAGTAGAAATATGTAACATTTGATGACACCAAATGATGCATGATAGTATCACAAATTTCAGTTCAATATCATTATAATGGGGAAATTTGTCTATTGCTTATACTCTAAAGGCTATTAAACTTATAACAAAGTAAACAAACCAAATAGTATATGGTGTAGTAGTAAGAAATGCCCTTAATAACCTTAAAGTTATATCAGCTAAAAAAAATATATGTTTATGTTCACCTAAAAGAAGGTACACATTAATGTTTGTTTGATTTTGACTACTTTTTAAGTAGACCTGGGCATGGATCGGGTCCGGCTTGTTCACAGGCTTGCCTCGCAGGCTTGGGGCAATGGCAAACCAAAATTTCCAGATTTTGTCCACACAGCTCGGTCCGGGCCTCCTGTTGACTACCCGATGTTTTGTGTTATTCTTGTGGAATAATCATAGCAGATCTAGACTAAAAAAATAAAAAGAAAGGGTATTCGGCCCACATGCGATATAAGCGGACTCGTGCCAAGCCGAACATGAAATAAAATTCCTTAACTGTGGCAGGCCACACACAACTCATGTAACAAACAACGGGACAGACCGAGTCTCAAACAGGAGGTCGCGTCAGTCCCAAACCGTGTCATGCCCACCTTTAATTTAAGGATCACGTACGTGGCTCATTTCTTGGATGATAAATCAAAACACATTTTCTTGGATGATACAAAAAAACTAGATAAACAAAAGCAACACAATAATAATATGGTGTTAGTATGGCCAAAACTGGCCATATAATCCGCTATTTAATTTGCCTCTCCAAAAGAATGATTGACGAAAAATTGAGTCCAAGACCATTTTTGTCAACTTATGCCGCTCATAAAGTATGCATGAACCAAATATTATATCATCTTCCTCAAACTTCCATGCATGTGTCTAGAGATTTTCTCCCTCCATTTTTTTATATTATACTTACACTTTTAACGCATGTGATTACAAAATTTTGAGGAATAATATCTCTAATTTTATATTTGTAAAAATTACAAAAAGTACATATTAAAAAAACATATTAAGATGAAGATCTCATATGACTATATTTTTATTCACGTATAAATCACAAATGATAGTTAGAGTGAAATTTGAATTTGTGAATAGTAAAAATGTCAAAGTATTACAATTTAAAAAACAGAGATATTATTACATTAATATACTTCCTCTGTTTTTTTTCCTTGTAATACTTTTTTTTCATCAACTCCAATGCAAAATTTGAATAGGAGAGAGGTAGAGAGGAAAAAAAAGAGGGTCCCAAGTGCTTGGAGAGATACAGAGAAAGGAAAAAAAAAGTTTTAGAAAGTGTTGCAAGTAATTAATTGTTTCCTTTTTAGGAAAGTGTTGCAACTAAAAAAAAAATGTATATATATATATGTATATATATATATATATATAGGTTTAAGTTCATATGAGAACCACCCTTATGGTGAGAACCGTGAGAACCACTCATTTTTCCTCATTTTACAAAGATTTTGATCATTTCATAACATTTTTGCTCATTTTTTGTTTCACTTATTTTATGGTTTTGCCCATTTAACAATTTTGTGCTCATTTATCAACGTTTTTGCTCATTTTACGTTTTGCTGATTTTACTTTTTTTTTTTCATTGAACTTTTTTATGCTCATTTAACGTTTTTCTTCTTTTACATTTTTGTACATTTTACGTTTTTGATAACTTAATGTTTTATACTCCTTTTATGTTTCCTCTCATTTGTTACTTTTTTTGCTCATTTTAGGAAATTTTTGCTCATTTTAAGTGGTTCTCACGGTTCTCACCATAAGAGGGTTCTCACTAGAACCCAACCCTATATATATATATATATATATGTATGTATATATATATATATGTATACATATACATATATATGTATACATATATATACATATATATACGTATACATATACATATATATGTATATATATATATATCTATTATATAAGCCAAGGGAGGAGGTGTGGTGTCCTCTTTTGAAGTGACTAAAATACCCTTAATGATCTAATTAATGGAATGAAAAAAAATTACAAATGCAAATCATTTAAAAATTCTCATTCCAACTTGCCATTTAAAACAAGTTTAAAATGGTATATGCATCAAATACTTCAATCAAAAATTAAATGGACAAAATATTTATACCTTATAAAAATAGATGGTATACATAACGTGCACATGAAAAGTCTGAACATTCACTCCCTTTGATACTCTTTAATTCAGTTAAACCAACTCATTATTTTTGTTCTTTCTGTCCAATATTCATTCACAAAAAATTAATGTTAACAATCACTCACAACCTTTTTATGTTTTTTACATTAGCGAATTAATATATCTAAATTCATCTAATTATTGAATTTTTCACATTTAAGTTTAATCATAAATAAAGTACGAATGGGGTATCTAATAGAATAACAAATTTTAAAATTAACGCACGCATCGCGTGCATATGAAGGTTTATATATATTATATGAGAACTGTGAGAACTACTCATTTTTACATATGTTTATATATATTATATGCTTCTGCTATTTTGGACAGCTTTGAGTTTTATCTTCATGCTGTTGGTACTAATACTTCAAATTCATTTAAAATAGTTTGTTATTTTGAGTCAATTAATTAGTCAAATCATTATTAATGTTTTCGGTTATTTGGGAGAGAAATTAGAAAGACTACATTTTTATATTTTTCATACATAAATAATTAAACAAAACAACTTTTAAATAGACATACAAAACACTACTAATAACATGCCCACTACTTAACCAGTTAACCTACTACTTTTATCCCACTAAATAGATCATTATGTAGACCAATAACTAATTATTAACAACTAGTCCTAACTACTAGGAAAACTATTTGACTAATTTTGGAGCATAATCCAACATATGATGTATGTTATATTAACGAGTGCATTTGTTTGTCTAAAGTATGTTATAGTGGCACCTTTTCTGGTCCATAGCATATACTTGTATGTGGTAGGAGCAGAAGAGAGAGATCTTACCTACATTGCTGTAGTCCCATTTATGCTATGGAGGATGCTTCACAACCAAATCTGGATCAGTTTTTCTCGTTATCGAACAGCCAAAGGCAACAACCTCATTGTCGACAGGAGTCTCGAGTTTGAGCAAGTTGACAGGGAAAGGAATTGGTACACATTGCACAACTAAAACAACTGTATTACTTTCCTGTATTTTGAACATCCTTCTTTCACTCACTTTTGTCGTGTGTATGCATGGTGATTTTCGAAAAATTTGTACTCCTTTTAATGTGAAAAAAATTATTAGTAAGCTATATGGTGTTGAAGAAATTTCACTAATCTTAATTAGAACATAATGAGAAAGTATAAATTTGTTACAAACTTACAATGTATAGATTGGCGAAATATGACAATACTTGAATATGGAGAATTACACGCTAAAGTGTAACACATATTCGAATGATCATTTATATAATTATGCCCTATTTTGAATAGAAATATGGAATTAAAGTATATCAAGTGAAAATTTCGCGAAAACAAATAACTTTTACCATTGTAATGGGCTAACATACTACTAAAATTTACAAAGTCGTAATAATTTTATTTTTGAAAATTCGATTTTTATATTCATGTAATGATATTTGTTAAATATGAATGTCGTTGTGGGTTGAATAGGGATGATCAGATATTGTTAAACGGGATGTTATTTTATGCTGGCTATTGGGTTTTGGAGGCTGCAAAAAGCTTGCCCTTATGGAGATTTGATGGTTTCATTCAAATTTTCTTACTTCACATGGGTCCTGTGGAGTTTCTCTATTACTGGTTCCATAGAGCTCTACATCACCACTACCTCTACTCTCGCTACCACTCTCATCACCATTCTTCAATTGTGACCGAGCCCATTACTTGTAAGTCATACATGCATTAACTTTAAGGGTGTGGTGTCAACATTATAATACTCCATTCGCTTCTTTGTTCTCCCTTCTATTATCTGCGCGACTTCTAATGCATAACTTTAAATATTAATATCTCTAATTATAAATGTGAATATAATGAAATCTTACTTGACGAATGATGTCATAAAATTGTATATCACTATATATATTGTTTTTTCCTACATTGGTAATAAAATATGTAAATTACATGATTTTGGCTTCTCATATTTGTTTGTTTTCATTGGTGTACATTGTGCAGCGGTCATTCATCCATTTGCGGAACACATAGTGTACTTTATTCTGTTTGCTATACCAATTTTATCGACTACATTCGTTCATACAAGCTCAATAGGTTCCATATTCATTTATATCACTTATATTGACTTGATGAACAACATGGGTCATTGCAACTTTGAGGTCATTCCTAAATGGGTGTTTACAATATTTCCTCCCCTCAAGTATCTCATGTACACTCCTTCGTAAGTACTATTTCTCAATTCTATCTATTTCTATATCTATTATTGATGTCGTAGATTTTCCATTTGCTATGTGGAATCCAAACCGATGCTTGGGTCTTATTGTTAGTAGGGCTTACCCGAAACTTAACATAAGTATGAAAATTAAACATGAAATTAACATTTAAGCCTCATGAACACTACATTTGGGTAAATTAGGAAAATTAAGACTTAGTAATGGGAGGATAAAAAATGTTGAATCTACCATTGGGAATTTCTCAATAATAACAGCCTACCAATGGGAATTTCCCAAAATAGTTCAGAAAAAAGATGATCGGTGGAATTGGTGTGTTTCTCAATATATATAGGTAAGTACAAAGAAGAGGAGGGGATTTGAACCTGTCACGGCACCTCAATCTTAACCACTACGCCAAGACATCCTTGATATCTCGATTTAGTTATCACATTACAATAAAATTATATTATCAAAGTAAGCGATAAATTATTGCACCATTCAAAGAAATGATAGTTGATTCCAAATGGAGAAAGTAGCTTCATGCATCAATAAATAGTCTCACTATTGTTAATTTTTGATATAACTCAACATTGTCTTTTGTGTTGTTTCCAATAGAAAAAATGACTAGATGAATAACTTGTTCTCCACTAAACAAGTTACACATTTGGCGAAAACAGTTCTCCAATTAGCCTAACTCTCTTACAATTACATAAGATTCCGAGTTGATTATTGTTTTACTATGGTGCATGACAGGTTTCACTCTCTGCATCACACTCAGTTTCGAACAAATTACTCACTCTTCATGCCATTCTATGACTACATCTATGGAACAATGGACAAATCTACAGATACTCTTTATGAGACTTCTCTTAAGAAACCAGAAGATATTCCAGATGTTGTTCATCTTACACATCTAACAACACCACAATCTGTCTACCATCTTAGGTTAGGCTTTGCCGAACTCGCCTCGAAACCACTGACTACCAAATGGTATCTATGGCTTATGTGGCCTCTAACATTATGGTCCATGATCTTAACATGGATAAATGGTCGGACATTCATTAACGAAAGAAACACCTTTAAAAAGCTCAAGGCGCAGTCATGGGTTGTACCACGCTTCAAGATTCATGTAAGTTTAACTTATATGCTTTTAGAGTTACTCTTGTAAGAGACTACGTGCTTATTTTTAAATTAAAATTAGACAATGATAATTCTTATATTAAAAACAGATTAGTCAAATAGCGACTAATTTGATTTCTTTCAGTAACTAGTTTAATCCTTTTGGTAATTAGGTCTACTTTTATATTAAAATTAGACCGTTTCTTTTAATAGTTTGTGTTAATAACTAAAACTTATGAACCCAAACAAAATTTGATTTGTTATATCTATTATTGTGATTGCCTTCATTTGTTGAATGCTCATCCGTTGTCTTACAATATACAATATGAGCCAGTCAATTTGATTGGTTCATGGCAACCTATTCTATATTTCATCTGTTCACGTTTACTTGTAACATTTGTTTTTTGTACGTGTTCACTAAAATCAAATTTTTGACGATTAATGTTTTTAACTACGCATACACATTGAAATACTAAATCTAACAGTATCACACATGATGTTAAATTTTTGTGAATACATTTGTGACAATATAGTCAAAAGTGACGAATAACAAAAAAACATTCACTAAAATGAGACGAAAGGAGTAACTGTATACAAACAATACACAATTTAAACAAATGTAATTAAACCATTAAGAAATTTAACAATGCAATAAAGTGGAATATAGGATTTTACTTTGCTTTTATTGGCTGATAGAGATATATATATTTGTGTGTAGTATCTTTTACAATGGCAACGAGCTGCAATTAACAAGTTGATTGAAGAAGCCATAATAGAGGCAGAAGAGAAAGGAATCAAAGTAGTGAGCCTTGGACTTTTAAATCAGGCAAGTTATAACTAATGATTCTTTAATCCTTTTATTTTGTTAAACAAATCATGATTAGCTAGCTAATTAAGTACCAAACTAAATTAAAGTCGTGTGATCCTTGTTCCTTCAGGGGGAGCAGTTCAATAAAAATGGTGAAATTTACATGCAAAAGCACCCAAACCTCAAAGTGAAAGTGGTAGATGGTAGCAGCTTAGCTGTTGCAGTGGTTCTTAATAGTATTCCTGTGGGAACTTCCCAAGTACTGTTTAGGGGTAGACTCTCTAAAGTTGCTTATTCCATTGTCTGCACATTGTGTCACCGGGGCATCCAGGTAAAACTACAACTTATTGTTTAGGCAGTCCATCACACTTGTTCATGTGTTATATTTTGGTTGTCAATTACTAATTTATATATTCATAAGTATTTTAATTCAAAAGCATTTTATACTTTATACGTTCTGAAATAAATGAAACGTTTCTCTTAAAAAGCTCTTACATAAAGAAGAGATGCGTTTCATTTCTTTCGGAATTAGGAAAGTGTATATACTCCCTCCGTCCCAAAATATAGTTCACATTTCTATTTTGGGAGTCAAATTTTGAAAACTTTGACCAATATTCTTGCTAATGTATACAAAAAAACATATCAATGAGAGGTCTTGTTAGATTCGTCTCAATGTATAAATTCGTAATATCAACTTTTTATATTTTTTACTCATAAGAAATAGAAGATATCGTAGGTCAAAGGTACGTTTTGGAGACTGTGCAAAATGAAATGGGAACTATATTTTCGGACGGAGGGAGTATATTGTTATAAATTATACTCTTTCCTCCCTATAATATAGTGCCCATTTCATTTTAGGCAGGTCAAACTTTTAAATCTTTGACCAAATATTATCACTAATATATACAAGAAAATATACTCAATGCGAGTTCTTTTTAGATTCGTTTTAATATGTAGTTTCATATAATATCAAAGTTTTGTAATTTTTATTTATAAGAAATTGAAGATATCAAAGATCAAATGTCATTCTTGAAGACCGTATACAAAATAAACAAGCATTATATTATGATAAGGCGAATAATGATATAGGCAGTATGATGGATTGGTTTAAGTAAAGAGTAAGACATAAAGGAGAAGGTACTTGGTGATTTTAACCTATGCTTTTTACATCTTTTATATTCAGGTTGCTACAATAAGAAAGGTTGAATATGAGAAGCTTAAAAAGGCTTTGACTGTAGAAGATGGCAGCAATCTGGCCCTTTCATCAAAAGGTTGCAATCAAAAGGTAATTCATTCATTGCATTGATATTTTTTCTTCTTTCTGATAGGTTGTGAGATAGTTGATGTCTTGATGATCAGATGTTTTGATGTTTCAAAGCAAAAGAAATCATATCTAGAGAAAATGAGAATACCTCACTTGAAAATATTTTTCCATAAACCAAACATTACCTTAATATTTGTGACACCAAAATATGTTCAGTTAATCAGTGACGGATCATGACAATTAAGTTTTGGGGCCGAGGAAATTTAAAAATTAGACCCATCACACAAACATATTAACTAATACTACCTCTGTATTTTTTTAGTCGCATCATTTGTTTTTTTACATTTGCCGAGATGATTTTTTGAACATTAATATTTCTTATTGGGTGTAAGTAGTAGTATTACAACATTAGATCGGGTTAATCTTGTTTCATGCAGGTATGGATAGTAGGAGAAGATTTGAACGAACAAGAGCAGTCTATGGCATCCAAAGGAACTATATTTATTCCCTTCACTCAGTTCCCTCCCAAGAAAACAAGGAAAGACTGCTTCTATTTGAATACTCCATCTATGGTGGCTCCTACATGTTTTGGAAACTTGCATTCTTGCGAGGTTTGTTCACCATTGTCGCACCTTTATTCGTTCTAACTTCTAAGCATTCGAAAGTTATGTTTGGTTTGAAGAAAAAAGAAATAAAGAAAACCTAATTTACATTTTCTTAGGTTGAAAAAAAGTTCACTTTATCAAGTGTACGTGAGACACTATTTTTCTTTAGTAGGAGGCCGAGAATGTCACATTTCATATACTTTTTCCCATAAGTTGTAAGGATTTAATTATGAAAGAATAACACAAACTTTAAAATCTTATTCAAATAGTTTCCATTGTAAATCAAACTACTTAAAAATGTTTTCCGTTAAACCAAATACTACGGAGTGAAAAAAAAAGAAGCTGATTTTTTTTGGTTATGTAAGCAGAATTGGCTACCAAGGAGGGTGATTAGCGCGTGGCGTGTGGCGGGAATACTACATGGTTTAGAAGGATGGGATGTAAATGAATGGGGCGATAGGCTCTTCGACGTCGACAAAGTCTGGGAAGCTTCCTTTCAACATGGATTTCGTCCTTCACTGACCCCTGCTTAGCTATAATAAGCTAGTGTGATATCTTAAGATCTCTAATATGAGCTAAATTATGTTGTGACTTTGTGATGAGTTTGAGAAGATCTTTGTTAGTTACTTATTAGTATGCTACGCATTTATTAAGATGGGTTTTATTATGGCATGCTTGCATTGTATGTAATATGGTCTATGGGCCAGAACATATATCTTTACCGATTATAATGATATGCAATCTAATTAAAGTGTGGTATGATTATGAAGCAATGTTGAATAAGTGATGGAATAGATTGAGAAAAATCTCGTTATGCTTTTGTTGGATATTATATATCTAATGTGAGACAAATAGAATATTTTTTTGATGCACAAATGCACAATAACTCGTCTAGTTTATCTTTTTTTAGATTCAGCATGAGCATCAATTATTCTTTTATGGTGTATTTTTCATACTTTGACGTGTGTTGAGAATTAGATTAAGCAAAATCACTAATTACGACCAACAAGAGTTGGCTCAAGTGGTAAGCAGCTTGATGTCGCTTAAGGGAGGTCTCGAGTTCGAGCCTCACCGTATGCAGAAACTCTTGTTGGGAGACTCACCCACCAAAGCCAGGTGTGCGACCCGGGTCAGACTCGGATGTAGTCGGAGCAAAGCTCCGGTGAACCGCGGGGCAACCAAAAAAAAAAAATCACTAATTACTTGTAAATAATACTAAGCAACAAATGAAAAGTGATGAAACTAAGTATAAATAGGAAAGCAATGAAAACATATCGAGTAATGGAAAACCCGAGCAGCGGGAGAAAAAACCCACAAAACACGCACCTTCAATTAATGGCAACAATGATGAACAATACAAATATTAAGGATGACTTTAATACTGTTTTCTCTCCTTTTTACTAAACCCTAGATTTATCTCTATTTGTGTGGATGATAACCTATAACATAAAAGAGGGGACTTTATATACTTAAGGGGCTTAATACATTCCAAAGGTCGAGATTAATTAAACCTCAAACCCGATAAAAAAACGTACAGATATGGATTGCTGGGACGAGCGACAAAAAAAGCCCACCCGGACCCAAGAGTTGTTGCCCGGGGAACTACCCACTACAACTCACTGCCTTCAAGCCACAAAATAAAGCACGCCCGGGCCACAACCCAGCACACTCGGGTGCAAGGTGAAGAAGACCATCTGCCTTCGAGACAGAACTAAAGCAACACAGCAGGCCCGCTAGAGCTCCTTTGCCCGCCCGGGCTGCTAGGAAAGGGTTGGTTTCCTTCGCGTGTGTGGTTGCTAGGTCAAATCGCATTACTTTGCATGATTTTAAGCTAACCTAAATTATATATTCGAAATTGTAATCATAATTACAAGAGCACTCATCACATAGGGCGTTTTATTCTAATTTAGAAGGGTAATTTCTAATATGCATTTATAGTTGATATTAATTTATCAAAAAGGGAATAACTAAATTTAGTGGTGGGTCGACTTCATCCGAGGTCGAATAATATTTTTTGGAAATATTAATTTTACAAACTAAAAGTTACTTATAAATGGTGTGACATATGAATATGAGTGAAGTTGCATGTATAAATAAAAGGTTGAAGTATCAAATCTTATCCCCTTATAAATTTTTATTGCCTTATAACAAAGTCAAATGGTCATTATTTAAAAAATAAATATGCTGAAGCCTGGGCTCGAACCCTTGACCTTATGTAAGGGTTTTCAAATAATCACCATCTCATCTAACATTTCTTAGTGATCCATGTTTCCACAAAATTAAAGATATATGTTGTAATTAGTTAATGCTATTAAACATATCTACTGCATCTTTAAAAATAAATGAATTTGCATGTTCATTAAAATTAATTATGTATGCATGATGTACATATACTAAAGTCTTAACCACTAGGCTAAGTTGTATATATTGTTATTATCATAAAGTATTATATTAATAAATGAAATTTTTTCTTACCCGAGGCATAGCCCGGGCCTAATAACTAGTTAACATTCTAAAAAGAGATGGCAACATAAAAAATTTGTCTCGCCAAAAGATGTCCAAGTCACCCTCTTATTGTAAAAGAAAAGGGCAAAACAATCACAACATATCTAATTGATTGAGACCATATCAATTGTTGTCTAATTAAATCATGAAGACTTTGAAGCAATCGTAATTCGTAAGTGTCTTAACTGGCATTAATCACAATTGAGACCATTCAATAAACGGCCTAGTAGCTGGTGGTTTGCAGTTATTCTATACGTACTACATTAGTTTCACAAACATTTCCCTATTGAGTAGGTATGGCCTATGGGAGCCAATGAAAGGAGAGAGTTAATTTGTGAAAGTAGTGTTCTTTATTTAACTTCTAGGAAAGAGAGAGAGAGAGAATATTTAATGACATGGGTATTATTTAGTGGACCTAGTGAACTCATGTGGATAACAGGATAAGAGAGGTTAAAAGAGAGAAAAATGTTCACTAAAAATGAAATAAAAGCATAGTAATTAGTAAAGATGAACTTCATGGCAAATACTAGAACAAAGCATGGAGGAAGATCTTTGTTAAACGAATAGTTTACTAAAAACAAACTAAAGCCTAATGTATAGTAGAGCCGGCAAAAACTGACTCAACTTGATAACCCAACCTGAAACTGACCTGAAAATTCTAGGTTTGGGTTGAGATTTTCGACCTGAAAAAAAATTGGGTCGACCCAACCAATCCTGAAAATATGGTGGGTTAGGTTCAGGTTGACCTTTTGAACCTGAAAATAACTCGAAATGACTTGATTTTAAAATAATTTAATTATATTAGGTTAGCCCTTACCGGTTAGGTTATAATATTGGACTAAGCCCAATAACCCTATAGTATCACGAAATTACTCCACGACGTTTTTCGTTCTCCTATGCTAACTCACTTCAATCAAAACCAGTATCACTAAATCAGCAACTCACTTCAATCAAAATTCTAGAGTTCTTCGCATCTTCAACTCCTAACAATACGTTCTTCTAAATCTTCAACTCCTAACCATAAGTTCTCTCTAGTTATGTTGTTTTCGTTTTTTATTTTTCGTTTTTTAATTCGAATTTTCTTTTTCAATTAGAGCTCATATTTAATTTCGTTTTTCATTTTTTAATTCGAATTTGAACTTCAAATACATTGATTTTACAAGTTACTTTCGTTTTTTTTTACTTTCATTTTTTGCTCACATTTAAGTTCTTCTAGTATGCTGATTCTTCTCTAAGTTTCGAGTGTTTAGACTTTAGATTTGTGCATTTCAGAAGAATATGAAGGGAAAAGCCTGAAATATGTACTGATGGTTTCGTTTTTACTTTCGTTGCCTAGTGTCGATATAAGTATAACACCATTACATGTACAGTACCTTTTGGAATTAAGTTGGCAGTGTTTTGATAATTGGATATTTAGATTTTCATTTTAGGTCATTTTGGATTGGTTTCGGGTCAACACGAAACATATAAGGTCAAGTTTGGGTTGAGGTTTTCGACCTGAAATATAAATCAGGTCTGGGTTAGGGTTGAGGTTTTCGACATGAATATAAATCGGTGTCAACCTGAAATTGACCTAACCGGACCTGATTGCCAGCCCTAGATATGCAACGTAACTATGAGGATTGAGGACTAACAATAACTCATTGCGCATATTGACGTTTTACACTAAATTTATAAAATTAAATGTCATAATTGTATTGTTCATAGGTAAATTACAATGTTTTTTTAAAAATATTATTTTTTCTATAATTTTTAATAATATATAATTGAAAATATTGGTGTGTGGTCATAAATGTGTATCGACAAATGTGTCCAGTCAATATGATGATGGATTAATTAAGAAACAGATGAAATATATTCTAAAACAGCATTAGCGAAGGAAATATGACAAAGTCAAACATTAATTGGTTCTATTAATACTTAATTATTAATTGTTTGATACTTTTATTTAGAGTCATGTGGATATGCATGTCTCGATGTGTATTTCAAAATATCTATTATCTTAATTTTACTAAGTAATAAAAATTATAATTTTTTAGAAGTATGCAAATGAAAAATATGCACATTTCTAAAAGAGAATCACAAGAATAAACAAACATATACTTATCCTTTCTAAAAAGCTTGCAACATTTGGACTTTCAACTTGTCAAAACATAAATTCAATATTCAATACCTAATTATCTAATCCTAAAAATTATGAAAAAGAAATTGACATTTTCAAAGATACATCGAGACTAATATGTTAGCAACATTTATATTATAATATATAGTTTTTTTTATCCATATAAGCCACAAAGACAGTACAAAGTACAAAGAAGCAGGGGAGGAGGAATTCGAACATGTGACCTATCATTCACAACACATCAATCTTAACCACTTGGTCAAGACATCCTTTAAGAACGCTCTAAATGGCATACACTTGTTTAAAAGAAGTGTTAATTTCAAACAAGGGATAATCTAGGAATTTTGTTTTAGGGAAAACCCTAACTCCAAGAATGGATGGAACAAGTTGGAGTGCTTTTAACAAAGGCGTCGCCAGCTTCACTACTTTGTTTTTTTGATCCATATGAGCCATGAAGACAGTACAAAGTACAAAGAAGGGGAAGGAGGAGTCAAACCTGTGACCTATCGTTCACATCACCTCAATTTTAACCACTATCCAAGACATCCTTGATAGCTTCACTACTTTGGCCTTGTTTGGTTGTATATAGGAAGTATATAGGTAAGTAACTTCCTCCATTTTGGAGGAAGTAGAACTTCCTAAGAAGTGCAAATTCCCATGGTTTTGCCAACCAAACAACTTCATATACTTCTACTTCCTAGGAATTTGCACTTCCCATGATTTGTTTTGTCAACCAAACAAGACCTTTGTGAATAGAAAGGTTGTGCATAAGAGTAGAAACATTATTATTGAAAAAAATTTGAAGTTCAAAATTCGAACCACTAAACTTGGTAAGGCTAAACTTAAGGAAATTAATTTTCACTAACTTTAGGGATAAATACCTCATCTTTCAATATTTGAAATTTAAGGACCTCGAACGGATGTAAAGTAATTAACTTCATTAACTTGTTCATCTATTGATGTTAGATGATAAATTACCACGTTAAATAAGGAAAACGGTTTTTTCACCAAGTACCCCTGAGTTTTATTAAAGTTCACAGAGTACCCTCGTATTCTCAACAATTCACGCAGCCCCTTGAGGTTTCGAAAAATACTCGAAATATCCTTTATAACTAACGTTGTCAAACTTCGTTAGTGATTAAACTCAAATTAACCTAATTAAGCCAAATAACTCCTAATCAACCTAATTAACATTAATTAAATTGTAATTAACTCTAATTAAATACTAATAATCTCCCCCCCCCACCCCCTTCCACAACAACTACCACCTACGAGCAACTACCCCCACCACCCTCCACCACCCCACTACGCAAAACTCCCTGCCACCCTCCCTCCTTGCAAACTCCCTGTCACCCTCCCCCCCTACTACGAACGACCCCACCCTTCCACTTCCCTCCCTTACGAACGACTCCCGCCTTCCCTTCCCCTCCCCCTCCCCCTCCTCCTCCTACTCCCCTGCGGATGACCCTCACCCCTGCACCACCCCATGCGCAAAACTCCCCCACCCCCTTCTCCTCTCGCCTTCTCCACCGCCTTTTGCTTCGCCGTCAACAACTAGACCACCATTGTTGGCCAACCCCCCATTTTATCAATAACGCATTGCTAACTCCACCATTAATGTCGATTCAAACACTTTCAAAGCAGAAAACTCCATCTCCATCTCTCCAATTCTTCATCACTGTAACAAAAAACGACCCATTAATCAACTTTCAACCCCATTATTTTTCAGCCCATTAAATTTATCCAAATTCAAAAATGGGTTTTTTTAGGGAGATACATCCACGATGGCAGACCAAGAGGCCATCTTTGGAGGGGGAAGAAGTTGATTGGGAAAGAAGTCGTTTTTTGTCATTTTGGGTGTGAAGAAGTTTAAAGATGGTGAAGAAAAGCTTGATAAGTTCATCAAATTTCATGTGTTGAGGCTTATGGTGGATGTAGTGTAACGGTGTGATTGAAATTTTGGCGGGGTTTGTAAAAAACTGGAAACTACAAGTAATTCAGTGGTGGTGGTGGTGAGAGAAACGAAATACGAGTGTTGGCAATTGTCGAATCCTAAATTCTCACAAACGAGATGGATAAATGGTGAATAAATTTTGTAATGGAAACTTAACGACAGGGGAAAGTCGTGTATTTTTCAAAACCTCAGGCGCACCAGGCCAGGTGAATTATTGAAAACACAAGGGTACCCTATGAATTTTCGTAAAACTCAGGAGTACATGGTAAAAAAAACGTAAAGAAAATGTTTGAGTAATCCTCAAGGTTGCCAACCCTCTTATACCATTAGAATAAGATAGTGATATGTATGTAATAAATTGAGGGAAAAAGTGACATAAAAATAATGTTTTAATGTATTTCTAGCCAATGTGTGAGAACCACCCTTATGGTGAGAACCGTGAGAACCACTCATTTTTCCTCATTTTACAAAGATTTTGATCATTTCATAACATTTTTGCTCATTTTTTGTTTCACTTATTTTATGGTTTTGCCCATTTAACAATTTTGTGCTCATTTATCAACGTTTTTGCTCATTTTACGTTTTGCTGATTTTACTTTTTTTTTTTCATTGAACTTTTTTATGCTCATTTAACGTTTTTCTTCTTTTACATTTTGTACATTTTACGTTTTTGATAACTTAATGTTTTATACTCCTTTTATGTTTCCTCTCATTTGTTACTTTTTTGCTCATTTTAGGAAATTTTTGCTCATTTTAAGTGGTTCTCACGGTTCTCACCATAAGAGGGTTCTCACTAGAACCCAACCCTATATATATATATATATATATATATATATATATGTATAGTATATAATATACATATATATATGTATACATATATATACATATATATATGTATACATATACATATATATGTATATATATATATATCTATTATATAAGCCAAGGGAGGAGGTGTGGTGTCCTCTTTTGAAGTGACTAAAATACCCTTAATGATCTAATTAATGGAATGAAAAAAATTACAAATGCAAATCATTTAAAAATTCTCATTCCAACTTGCCATTTAAAACAAGTTTAAAATGGTATATGCATCAAATACTTCAATCAAAAATTAAATGGACAAAATATTTATACCTTATAAAAATAGATGGTATACATAACGTGCACATGAAAAGTCTGAACATTCACTCCTTTGATACTCTTTAATTCAGTTAAACCAACTCATTATTTTTGTTCTTTCTGTCCAATATTCATTCACAAAAAATTAATGTTAACAATCACTCACAACCTTTTTATGTTTTTTACATTAGCGAATTAATATATCTAAATTCATCTAATTATTGAATTTTTCACATTTAAGTTTAATCATAAATAAAGTACGAATGGGGTATCTAATAGAATAACAAATTTTAAAATTAACGCACGCATCGCGTGCATATGAAGGTTTATATATATTATATGAGAACTGTGAGAACTACTCATTTTTACATATGTTTATATATATTATATGCTTCTGCTATTTTGGACAGCTTTGATTTTATCTTCATGCTGTTGGTACTAATACTTCAAATTCATTTAAAATAGTTTGTTATTTTGAGTCAATTAATTAGTCAAATCATTATTAATGTTTTCGGTTATTTGGGAGAGAAATTAGAAAGACTACATTTTTATATTTTCATACATAAATAATTAAACAAAACAACTTTTAAATAGACATACAAAACACTACTAATAACATGCCCACTACTTAACCAGTTAACCTACTACTTTTATCCCACTAAATAGATACATTATGTAGACCAATAACTAATTATTAACAACTAGTCCTAACTACTAGGAAAACTATTTGACTAATTTTGGAGCATAATCCAACATATGATGTATGTTATATTAACGAGTGCATTTGTTTGTCAAAGTATGTTATAGTGGCACCTTTTCTGGTCCATAGCATATACTTGTATGGTAGGAGCGAGAGAGAGAGATCTTACCTACATTGCTGTAGTCCCATTTATGCTATGGAGGATGCTTCACAACCAAATCTGGATCAGTTTTTCTCGTTATCGAACAGCCAAAGGCAACAACCTCATTGTCGACAGGAGTCTCGAGTTTGAGCAAGTTGACAGGGAAAGGAATTGGTACACATTGCACAACTAAAACAACTGTATTACTTTCCTGTATTTTGAACATCCTTCTTTCACTCACTTTTGTCGTGTGTATGCATGGTGATTTTCGAAAAATTTGTACTCCTTTTAATGTGAAAAAAATTATTAGTAAGCTATATGGTGTTGAAGAAATTTCACTAATCTTAATTAGAACATAATGAGAAAGTATAAATTTGTTACAAACTTACAATGTATAGATTGGCGAAATATGACAATACTTGAATATGGAGAATTACACGCTAAAGTGTAACACATATTCGAATTGATCATTTATATAATATGCCCTATTTTGAATAGAAATATGGAATTAAAGTATATCAAGTGAAAATTTCGCGAAAACAAATAACTTTTACCATTGTAATGGGCTAACATACTACTAAAATTTACAAAGTCGTAATAATTTTATTTTTGAAAATTCGATTTTTATATTCATGTAATGATATTTGTTAAATATGAATGTCGTTGTGGGTTGAATAGGGATGATCAGATATTGTTAAACGGGATGTTATTTTATGCTGGCTATTGGGTTTTGGAGGCTGCAAAAAGCTTGCCCTTATGGAGATTTGATGGTTTCATTCAAATTTTCTTACTTCACATGGGTCCTGTGGAGTTTCTCTATTACTGGTTCCATAGAGCTCTACATCACCACTACCTCTACTCTCGCTACCACTCTCATCACCATTCTTCAATTGTGACCGAGCCCATTACTTGTAAGTCATACATGCATTAACTTTAAGGGTGTGGTGTCAACATTATAATACTCCATTCGCTTCTTTGTTCTCCCTTCTATTATCTGCGCGACTTCTAATGCATAACTTTAAATATTAATATCTCTAATTATAAATGTGAATATAATGAAATCTTACTTGACGAATGATGTCATAAAATTGTTATATCACTATATATATTGTTTTTTCCTACATTGGTAATAAAATATGTAAATTACATGATTTTGGCTTCTCATATTTGTTTGTTTTCATTGGTGTACATTGTGCAGCGGTCATTCATCCATTTGCGGAACACATAGTTACTTTATTCTGTTTGCTATACCAATTTTATCGACTACATTCGTTCATACAAGCTCAATAGGTTCCATATTCATTTATATCACTTATATTGACTTGATGAACAACATGGGTCATTGCAACTTTGAGGTCATTCCTAAATGGGTGTTTACAATATTTCCTCCCCTCAAGTATCTCATGTACACTCCTTCGTAAGTACTATTTCTCAATTCTATCTATTTCTATATCTATTATTGATGTCGTAGATTTTCCATTTGCTATGTGGAATCCAAACCGATGCTTGGGTCTTATTGTTAGTAGGGCTTACCCGAAACTTAACATAAGTATGAAAATTAAACATGAAATTAACATTTAAGCCTCATGAACACTACATTTGGGTAAATTAGGAAAATTAAGACTTAGTAATGGGAGGATAAAAAATGTTGAATCTACCATTGGGAATTTCTCAATAATAACAGCCTACCAATGGGAATTTCCCAAAATAGTTCAGAAAAATGATGATCGGTGGAATTGGTGTGTTTCTCAATATATATAGGTAAGTACAAAGAAGAGGAGGGGGGATTTGAACCTGTCACGGCACCTCAATCTTAACCACTACGCCAAGACATCCTTGATATCTCGATTTAGTTATCACATTACAATAAAATTATATTATCAAAGTAAGCGATAAATTATTGCACCATTCAAAGAAATGATAGTTGATTCCAAATGGAGAAAGTAGCTTCATGCATCAATAAATAGTCTCACTATTGTTAATTTTTGATATAACTCAACATTGTCTTTTGTGTTGTTTCCAATAGAAAAAATGACTAGATGAATAACTTGTTCTCCACTAAACAAGTTACACATTTGGCGAAAACAGTTCTCCAATTAGCCTAACTCTCTTACAATTACATAAGATTCCGAGTTGATTATTGTTTTACTATGGTGCATGACAGGTTTCACTCTCTGCATCACACTCAGTTTCGAACAAATTACTCACTCTTCATGCCATTCTATGACTACATCTATGGAACAATGGACAAATCTACAGATACTCTTTATGAGACTTCTCTTAAGAAACCAGAAGATATTCCAGATGTTGTTCATCTTACACATCTAACAACACCACAATCTGTCTACCATCTTAGGTTAGGCTTTGCCGAACTCGCCTCGAAACCACTGACTACCAAATGGTATCTATGGCTTATGTGGCCTCTAACATTATGGTCCATGATCTTAACATGGATAAATGGTCGGACATTCATTAACGAAAGAAACACCTTTAAAAAGCTCAAGGCGCAGTCATGGGTTGTACCACGCTTCAAGATTCATGTAAGTTTAACTTATATGCTTTTAGAGTTACTCTTGTAAGAGACTACGTGCTTATTTTTAAATTAAAATTAGACAATGATAATTCTTATATTAAAAACAGATTAGTCAAATAGCGACTAATTTGATTTCTTTCAGTAACTAGTTTAATCCTTTTGGTAATTAGGTCTACTTTTATATTAAAATTAGACCGTTTCTTTTAATAGTTTGTGTTAATAACTAAAACTTATGAACCCAAACAAAATTTGATTTGTTATATCTATTATTGTGATTGCCTTCATTTGTTGAATGCTCATCCGTTGTCTTACAATATACAATATGAGCCAGTCAATTTGATTGGTTCATGGCAACCTATTCTATATTTCATCTGTTCACGTTTACTTGTAACATTTGTTTTTTGTACGTGTTCACTAAAATCAAATTTTTGACGATTAATGTTTTTAACTACGCATACACATTGAAATACTAAATCTAACAGTATCACACATGATGTTAAATTTTTGTGAATACATTTGTGACAATATAGTCAAAAGTGACGAATAACAAAAAAACATTCACTAAAATGAGACGAAAGGAGTAACTGTATACAAACAATACACAATTTAAACAAATGTAATTAAACCATTAAGAAATTTAACAATGCAATAAAGTGGAATATAGGATTTTACTTTGCTTTTATTGGCTGATAGAGATATATATATTTGTGTGTAGTATCTTTTACAATGGCAACGAGCTGCAATTAACAAGTTGATTGAAGAAGCCATAATAGAGGCAGAAGAGAAAGGAATCAAAGTAGTGAGCCTTGGACTTTTAAATCAGGCAAGTTATAACTAATGATTCTTTTAATCCTTTTATTTTGTTAAACAAATCATGATTAGCTAGCTAATTAAGTACCAAACTAAATTAAAGTCGTGTGATCCTTGTTCCTTCGGGGAGCAGTTCAATAAAAATGGTGAAATTTACATGCAAAAGCACCCAAACCTCAAAGTGAAAGTGGTAGATGGTAGCAGCTTAGCTGTTGCAGTGGTTCTTAATAGTATTCTGTGGGAACTTCCCAAGTACTGTTTAGGGGTAGACTCTCTAAAGTTGCTTATTCCATTGTCTGCACATTGTGTCACCGGGGCATCCAGGTAAAACTACAACTTATTGTTTAGGCAGTCCATCACACTTGTTCATGTTTATATTTTTGGTTGTCAATTACTAATTTATATATTTAAGTATTTAATTCAAAAGCATTTTATACTTTATACGTTCTGAAATAAATGAAACGTTTCTCTTAAAAAGCTCTTACATAAAGAAGAGATGCGTTTCATTTCTTTCGGAATTAGGAAATGTATATACTCCCTCCGTCCCAAAATATAGTTCACATTTCTATTTTGGGAGTCAAATTTTGAAAACTTTGACCAATATTCTTGCTAATGTATACAAAAAAACATATCAATGAGAGGTCTTGTTAGATTCGTCTCAATGTATAAATTCGTAATATCAACTTTTTATATTTTTTACTCATAAGAAATAGAAGATATCGTAGGTCAAAGGTACGTTTTGGAGACTGTGCAAAATGAAATGGGAACTATATTTTCGGACGAGGGAGTATATTGTTATAAATTATACTCTTTCCTCCCTATAATATATGTGCCCATTTCATTTTAGGCAGGTCAAACTTTTAAATCTTTGACCAAATATTATCACTAATATATACAAGAAAATATACTCAATGCGAGTTCTTTTTAGATTCGTTTTAATATGTAGTTTCATATAATATCAAAGTTTTGTAATTTTTATTTATAAGAAATTGAAGATATCAAAGATCAAATGTCATTCTTGAAGACCGTATACAAATAAACAAGCATTATATTATGATAAGGCGAATAATGATATAGGCAGTATGATGGATTGGTTTAAGTAAAGAGTAAGACATAAAGGAGAAGGTACTTGGTGATTTTAACCTATGCTTTTTACATCTTTTATATTCAGGTTGCTACAATAAGAAAGGTTGAATATGAGAAGCTTAAAAAGGCTTTGACTGTAGAAGATGGCAGCAATCTGGCCCTTTCATCAAAAGGTTGCAATCAAAAGGTAATTCATTCATTGCATTGATATTTTTTCTTCTTTCTGATAGGTTGTGAGATAGTTGATGTCTTGATGATCAGATGTTTTGATGTTTCAAAGCAAAAGAAATCATATCTAGAGAAAATGAGAATACCTCACTTGAAAATATTTTTCCATAAACAAACATTACCTTAATATTTGTGACACCAAAATATGTTCAGTTAATCAGTGACGGATCATGACAATTAAGTTTTGGGGCCGAGGAAATTTAAAAATTAGACCCATCACACAAACATATTAACTAATACTACCTCTGTATTTTTTTAGTCGCATCATTTTTTTTTACATTTGCCGAGATGATTTTTTGAACATTAAATTTCTTATTGGGTGTAGTAGTAGTATTACAACATTAGATCGGGTTAATCTTGTTTCATGCAGGTATGGATAGTAGGAGAAGATTTGAACGAACAAGAGCAGTTATGCATCCAAAGGAACTATATTTATTCCCTTCACTCAGTTCCCTCCCAAGAAAACAAGGAAAGACTGCTTCTATTTGAATACTCCATCTATGGTGGCTCCTACATGTTTTGGAAACTTGCATTCTTGCGAGGTTTGTTCACCATTGTCGCACCTTTATTCGTTCTAACTTCTAAGCATTCGAAAGTTATGTTTGGTTTGAAGAAAAAAGAAATAAAGAAAACCTAATTTACATTTTCTTAGGTTGAAAAAAATTCACTTTATCAAGTGTACGTGAGACACTATTTTTCTTTAGTAGGAGGCCGAGAATGTCACATTTCATATACTTTTTCCCATAAGTTGTAAGGATTAATTATGAAAGAATAACACAAACTTTAAAATCTTATTCAAATAGTTTCCATTGTAAATCAAACTACTTAAAAATGTTTTCCGTTAAACCAAATACTACGGAGTGAAAAAAAAAGAAGCTGATTTTTTTTGGTTATGTAAGCAGAATTGGCTACCAAGGAGGGTGATTAGCGCGTGGCGTGTGGAATACTACATGGTTTAGAAGGATGGGATGTAAATGAATGGGGCGATAGGCTCTTCGACGTCGACAAAGTCTGGGAAGCTTCCTTTCAACATGGATTTCGTCCTTCACTGACCCTGCTTAGCTATAATAAGCTAGTGTGATATCTTAAGATCTCTAATATGAGCTAAATTATGTTGTGACTTTGTGATGAGTTTGAGAAGATCTTTGTTAGTTACTTATTAGTATGCTACGCATTTATTAAGATGGGTTTTATTATGGCATGCTTGCATTGTATGTAATATGGTCTATGGGCCAGAACATATATCTTTACCGATTATAATGATATGCAATCTAATTAAAGTGTGGTATGATTATGAAGCAATGTTGAATAAGTGATGGAATAGATTGAGAAAAATCTCGTTATGCTTTTGTTGGATATTATATATCTAATGTGAGAATTACTGGTAATGTGGTGAATTAGATTAAGCAAAATCACTAATTACTGGTAATTACTTAATACTAAGCAACAAATGAAAAGTGATGAAACTAATTATAAATAGGAAAGCAATGAAAACATATCGAGTAATGGAAAAACCTGAGCAGCGGGAGAAAAAACCCACAAAGCACGCACCTTCAATTAATGGCAACAATGATGAACAATACAAATATTAAGGATGACTTTAATACTATTTTATCTCTCCTCTTTACTAAACCCTAGATTTATCTCTATTTGTGTGGATGATAACCTATAACATAAAAGAGGGGAGTTACTTTAGGGGGCTTAATACAATCCAAAGGTCGAGATTAAACCTGAAACCCGATAAAAAAAATGTGACAGATATGGGTTGCTCAGACGAGTGACAAAAAAAGCCCGCCCGGGAAAATACCCACTACAACTCACTGCCTTCAAGCCACAAAATAAAGCACGCCTGGGCTAAGGGAGCCCGCCCGAGCCACATACCAACACACTCGGGTGCAGGGTGAAGAAGACATTCTGCCTTTAAGACAGAACCAAAGCAACCCAGCATGCCTGCTCGAGCTCCTTGGCCCGCCCGGGCTGCTGGGAAAGGGTTGGTTTCCTTCGCGTGTGTGGTTGCTAGGTCAAATCGCAGTTACTTGCATGATTTTAAGCTAACCTTATTAATTATATATTCGAAATTGTAATCATCATTACAAGAGCACTCATCACATATGGCGTTTTATTTTAACTTAGAAGGGTAATTTCTAATATGCATTTATAATTGATTTTAGTTTATCAAAAAGGGAATAACTAACTTTAGTGGTGGGTCTTTAAGACTTCATCCGAGGTCAATCAGGTCCAGCCTGAATAATATTTTTTGGAAATATTAATTTTACAAACTAAAAGTTACTTATAAATGGTGTGACTTATGAATATGAGTGAACTTGTATAAATAAAAGGTTGAAGTATCAAATCTTATCCCCTTATAAGTTTTTATTGCCTTATTAACATTCTAAAAAGAGATGGCAACATAAACAATTTGTCTCGCCAAAAGATGTGTTGGAACATTTATAGGGTAATGGGTTTGAAACTCATAAGGGTATGTACTAGAAGAGGAGGAGGTCTAGTATGCAAAAGACTAGTGTGCATCAAGTGGCAAAACGCATTGATAAACCAAGGGAGACAGAAGACTGGCCGCGAGTCGCGACAGGCGTCGCGAGTCGCGACCAGTGGCCCGTCGCGGTCGCGACAGGCGTCGCGGGTCGCGACCAGCGCCTCGCGACTCGCGAGCTTCTTCGCGAGTCGCGACGTGTCTTCTGCCTTGGAATGCGAAAAGTTGCCTCGACGGTTTTATATCCGTTGTGATGCTTTGTTGATCATTTTAATGACTTTTAAGGTCCTTTAATCAGTAGATTAAAGACCTTTGATGAGTGATTAAAATGGGGGTTATGTGATTAACCTCTCTAGTCAATGTGATTAAGATGGGGTTATGTGATTAACCTCCCTAGTCAATGAAAGGTTTATTCTTCCTATATAAACCTTGGGTCCTATGAGTGAGGGTTAGAAGAAAATCAGATTTTCTATTCTATACTCTCTCAAATACTTCTTGCTTAGCTTAAGAGAAAACTTGCAATCTTCTCTTGAGTGTTCTTAACAAACACAAAACACAAGTTCTGTTGATTCACTTAGAAGATCATCTAAGTGGATTGTTTCTCTCCATTGTATCTCATTAGTTATTTCGTGTTAACCCGGTGATCCTAGAGGGGCGAAATTAAACTAATAGGAAAGCGTAGTTTCCGTGCCTTGGAGTGGATATCCGGTTCTCTCATTGATCACAAGTTATAACAATCTATTAGTTTAATTTTTCTTTCTTTTCGGATATGGCTCAATCACTCAAGGACATGACTATGAACTTCCAAAAATTGGATAAGTTTGAGGGGTGGGCTATCGGAGGTGGCAAAAGAAGATGCACTTCTTGTTGACCGCCTTGAATGTGGTGTATGTGTTATCAACTCCTATGCCACCACTCCCGGAAGATGGAGAGGAAGAGCCTCTTGAGACTACTAGGAAGAGGATCAAGTGGGAGAATGATGACTACATTTGTCGTGGTCATATTCTCAACTCTCTCACCGACCCGTTGTTTGATCTCTACCAAAATGTGGAGAGGCAAAGGAACTTTGGGACGCTCTTGAGGCCAAGTACATTTCGGAAGATGCTTCAAGTAAGAAATTCCTTGTTAGTAATTTTAATTCTTTTAAAATGACTAATGATCGGCCTATTATGGAGCAATTCCATGAGGTTCATCATATTTTGAACCAAATAAGATCACATGGTATGGTGATGGATGAGGCAATTGCGGTTGCCTCAATCATTGACAAATTACCAAATTCTTGGAAAGATACAAAACATCTTTTAAAACATAAAAAGGAAGACATGTCCATGGAGCAATTAGGAACTCATCTTCGTATTGAAGAGGGGATCCGGGCTCAAGATGGGGTTAAGGATACTACTCCTAGTATTCCTAAATCTACCGTTAATTTGGTAGAGGTTGGTGGGTCTAGTAAGACCAAGAAATCCAAAACAACAACAACAACAACATAACAAAACCAATGTTGCAAACAAGAAGAGGAAGACCCTCTCTTGTTGGATATGCAATGGTCCTCATCTTAAGAGGGATTGTCCTTCTAACAACAAGAAGAAGACAAAGAACACACAACCTAGTGTTGTTCAAAACCAAGGTAACAATGCACATGTTAATGTAATTGAAGAAATGCATTTTGTTGCTATGATTTCTGAAATTATGTGTGTGCAGGTTGATGATTCTTGGTGGATAGATTCGGGAGCCTCTAGACATGTGTGCAATAACAAGGATTTCTTCAAGTCTTTGAAAGATTTGGATGATGGTCCAATCTTGTATATGGGGAATGATTCTACGGTAAAGGCTAGAGGCATAGGCCAAGTAGAATTTTGTTAACCTCGGGAAAGACTTTAACTCTCCGGGATGTTGTGTATGTACCGGAAGTTAGGAAGAATCTGTGTCAGGAGGTCTCTTGAATAAGTATGGTTTTAAAGTTGTTTTTGAGTCGGATAAATTTGTACTTTCCAAGGGTGGTATTTTTGTTGGACAAGGTTTCTTTTGTAATGGAATGTTTAAATTTAGTATTGATAATAAAATTGGTACTAGTTCTATTTACATGCTTGATGTTTCTTCTCTATGGCACAATCGTTTATGTCATGTGAATTATCGTAGATTATATGACATGTCTAAAATGGGGTTATACCTCCTTTCGATTTAAAGTTAGAGAAGTGTCACACTTGGTGCTAAATAAAATTACAAAAAATCCTTATCCTAGTGTGACTAGACAAACGGTATTGCTTGAATTGGTGCATAGTGACTTGTGTGACTTTCATAGTTCACCTTCTTTAGGAAATAAAAATATTTGTAACTTTTATTGATGATTTTTCAAGGTTTTGTTACATATATTTATTATTTACTAAAGATGAAGCACTAGAAAAGTTTAAGACCTTTAAAATCGAAGTGGAACTCCAACTTAATCAAAAGATTAAAAGACTTCGAACGGATAGGGGTGGTGAATATTATAATCCAAGTTATTTTAGTTCCATTGGTGTAATTCATGAAACAACCGCCCCATACTCACCTCAAAGTAATGGTATAGCGGAAAGGAAAAATAGGGTCCTAAAAGAAATGGTTAATACCATGCTTTCTAATTCGGGTCTTAATGACGGTTTTTGGGGTGATGCAATTTTAACTGCATGTTACATTTTAAATCGAGTTCCTAATAAAAGGAATAAGACTACCCCTTATGAACTTTGGTGTAATAAAAAGCCTAATCTCAATTACCTTAAGGTATGGGGTTGTAGGGCAATTGTCAAATTGACGGAACCTAAAAGGAAAACTTTAGGTAAAAAGGAATTGATTGCATTTTTATAGGCTATGCGGTACATAGCAAAGCCTATAGGTTTTATGTCATTGAGCCCAATGACTTTGTCTCTATTCACTCCGTAATAGAGTCAAGGGATGCAATATTTGATGAGACTAGATTCTCATCGATTCCAAGACCAAAGGACATGATACCTAGTACTAGTTCCAATGTTGTAGATGACATTTCAAATGATCATGATACTACAACACCGGAAATTAGGAAAAGTAAACGAATTAGAAAAGAGAAATCTTTTGGACCGGATTTTCAACTATATTTAGTTGAAGGGTCAAGGGAGTCAATTTCGACTCAAATTTCATATTGTTACAATATGGAGGAGGATCCTAGGTCCTTTGATGAGGCTATGAAGTCTCATGATTCTGCTTTCTGGAAAGAGGCAGTGAATGATGAAATGGATTCTATAATGGGTAATCACACTTGGATTTTAGCTAATTTACCTCCCGGTTGCAAACCCCTAGGTTGTAAATGGATTTTTGTAAGGAAAAAGAAAATCGATGGAACCATACTAAAACATAAGGCCCGGTTAGTGGTCCAAGGTTTTAGGCAAAGATATGGTATCGATTACTTTGATACTTATGCTCCAGTAGCTAGAATAGCTACTATTAGACTATTGATAGCATTAGCTGCGATTCATGGTCTAGTAATTCACCAAATGGATGTAAAAACTGCTTTTCTTAATGGTGAATTGGAGGAGGAAGTGTACATGAATCAACCTGAAGGGTTTGTGGTTAAAGGTCAAGAAACTAAAGTTTGCAAATTAGTTAGATCTTTGTATGGTCTTAAACAAGCACCTAAGCAATGGCATCAAAAATTTGATGAAGTTGTGTTGTCTAGTGGGTTCAAAATAAATCAGTCCGATAAGTGTGTATATAGCAAATTTGATAATAACGGTAAAGGAGTTATAATTTGCTTATATGTTGATGATATGCTTATTTTTGGGACTGATTTGGAACAAGTGGAAAAGACCAAAGTCTTCCTTTCCTCTAGCTTCTCCATGAAAGATTTGGGTGAAGCGGATGTTATTCTAGGTATTAGAATAATAAGAGGGAAAGGGTCGTTTTCTTTATCACAATCTCATTATATTGAGAAAGTGGTCAAGAGGTATAATGAGTCAAATTCGACTCATTTTGCTACTCCTATGGATCCTAGTATTCACTTGGTTCCGAGTAGTGGTACTCCAATTTCACAATTGGAGTATGCAAGCTTAATTGGAAGCTTGATGTATGCTATGACTAGCACTCGGCCGGATATAGCCTTTGCTATTGGCAAGCTCAGTAGGTATACTAGTAATCCTAGTATGTTGCATTGGCAAGCATTGAGAAGAGTGTTAAGGTACTTGAATAAGACCTTGGATTATGTCATAACATATAAAAGAGAACCTTCTATCTTAGAAGGTTACTCGGATGCTAGTTGGATTTCGAATAAGGAAGATTATTCATCCACTAGTGGTTGGGTGTTTCTTCTTGGAGGAGGTGCCATTTCATGGGCTTCCAAGAAGCAAACATGTATAACGGATTCCACTATGGCATCGGAATTCATTGCTTTGGCTTCTTGTTGCCAAGAAGCGGAATGGCTAAGGAATGTGTTGAGTGAGGTGGACTTATGGGTGAAACCAATGTCACCTCTTGCTATCCATTGTGATAGTGCATAACCATAGCTAAAGCATATAGTGAAGTCTACAATGGCAAGTCAAGGCACATTGGAGTTAGACATAGCTATGTGCGGGAAATGATAAGGAATAGTTGTATAACTATTAATTTTGTTCGGTCTAGTTTGAACTTGGCGGATACGTTTACAAAACCGTTGTCAAGGGAACTAGTGAACAAAATGAACAAAGGGATGGGTCTTAAGCCTATTGATCAACCTATGGTGAAGGAAAACTCTATTTGATGTCTAATACAACGTTAGATCTCAAATTCAAGGAGGATAGTACTTCTCTAAGAGGTTGGGAGCACTTGTTTAATACATCCCGAGGTTAGTGCTTGTTGCTACAATGATAAAGAGGTTGAATTTTATTCTTAATAAATCTTTGATAAGGTGCTCAATTGTAGGAGCATGTCCGGAAAGATTTACCTATGTAAGCTAGAAGTTTGGCCGCTTCATCAAGTCTTAGGCTTGACTTGGAATGCTTATGAATGGATATGGACACCAAGGCTTCATAGGTGTCGGAGGTTTTAAGAACCTAGTTTATGTTTGTGTGTATTAGTAACTTCAATAATTTGTAATGGTTATATGATTCAAAGCTTTGTCTATCATTATGATCTAAATTATTGTAAAGATTACTTTTACTAAATGGAAATTCAATCGTTAGATATTTCCATGATGCATGAACATGTGTGTTTGCGATTTATAGCAAGTTGAAAAACTTTTCAACATTACCCTATAAATGGGAGGAGGATTGTTGGAACATTTATAGGGTAATGGGTTTGAAACTCATAAGGGTATGTACTAGAAGAGGAGGAGGTCTAGTATGCAAAAGACTAGTGTGCATCAAGTGGCAAAACGCATTGATAAACCAAGGGAGACAGAAGACTGGCCGCGAGTCGCGACAGCGTCGCGAGTCGCGACCAGTGGCCCGTCGCGGGTCGCGACAGGCGTCGCGGGTCGCGACCAGCGCCTCGCGACTCGCGAGCTTCTTCGCGAGTCGCGACGTGTCTTCTGCCTTGGAATGCGAAAAGTTGCCTCGACGGTTTTATATCCGTTGTGATGCTTTGTTGATCATTTTAATGACTTTTAAGGTCCTTTAATCAGTAGATTAAAGACCTTTGATGAGTGATTAAAAGGGGGTTATGTGATTAACCTCTCTAGTCAATGTGATTAAGATGGGGGTTATGTGATTAACCTCCCTAGTCAATGAAAGGTTTATTCTTCCTATATAAACCTTGGGATTACCTATGAGTGAGGGTTAGAAGAGAAAATCAGATTTTCTATTCTATACTCTCTCAAATACTTCTTGCTTAGCTTAAAGAAAACTTGCAATCTTCTCTTGAGTGTTCTTAACAAACACAAACACAAGTTCTTTTGATTCACTTAGAAGATCATCTAAGTGGATTGTTTCTCTCCATTGTATCTCATTAGTTATTTCGTGTTAACCCGGTGATCCTAGAGGGGCGAAATTAAACTAATAGGAAAGCGTAGTTTCCGTGCCTTGGAGTGGATATCCGGTTCTCTCATTGATCACAAAGTCTAACAAGATGTCCAAGTCACCCTCTTATTGTAAAAGAAAAGGGCAAAACAATCACAACATATCTAATTGATTGAGACCATATCAATTGTTGTCTAATTAAATCATGAAGACTTTGAAGCAATCTAATTCGTAAGTGTTTTAACTGGCATTAATCACAATTGAGACCATTCAATATACGGCCTAGTAGCTGGTGGTTTGCAGTTGTTCTATACGTACTACATTAGTTTCACAAACATTTCCCTATTAGAGTAGGTATGGCGGCCTATGGGAGCCAATGAAAGGAGAGAGTTAATTTGTGAAAGTAGTGTTCTTTATTTAACTTCTAGGAAAGAGAGAGAGAGAGAAATATTTAATGACATGGGAATTATTTAATGGACCTAGTGAACTCATGTGGATAAGAGAGGTTAAAAGAGAGAAAAAAGTTTACTAAAAATGAAATAAAAGCATAGTAAAGATGAACTTCATTCATGGCACATACTAGAACAAAGCATGGAGGAAGATCTTTGTTAAACAAATAGTTTACTAAAGCATAATGTATATGCATCATTATGCAACGTAACTATGAGGATTGAGGACAAACAATAACTCATTGCGCATTGAATATACTTCATCTTTATTTTTTTTATAGATGCATCATATTGACGTTTTACACTATTTAGATATCATCTTTGACCATCTTTAATTACTAAATTATAAAGATAAATGTCATAATTTGTATGTTCATAGGTAAATCACAATGTATTTTTTATAAAAAATTATTTTTTATAATTTTAAATAATATATAATTGAAAATATTGGTGTGTGGTCATAGATATATATATCGACAAGTGTGTTCAATCAATATGATGATGGACTAATTAAGAAACAGATGAAATATATTCTAAAACAACATTAGCAGAGAAAAATATGATAGAGTCAAACATTAATTGGTGCTATTAATACTTAATTATTGTTTGATATTTTCATTTAGAGTCATGTTGGATATGTCTCGATGTGTATTTCAGCATATCAGTTATCTAAATTTTACTAAGTAATAAAAATTATAATTTTTTAGAAGTATGCAGTGAAAAATATGCAGATTTCTAAAAGAGAATCACAACACAAGAATAAACAAACATATACTTATCCTTTCTAAAAAGCTTGCAACATTTGGACTTTCATACTTGTCAAAACATAAATTCAATATTCAATACCTAATTTTCTAATCCTAAAAATTATGAAAAAGAAATTGACATTTTAAAAGATACATCGAGACTATGTGTTAGCAACATTTTATATTATAATATATAGTTTTTTTTATCCATATAAGCCATTAAGACAGTACAAAGTACAAAAAAGCAGGGGAGGGGGAATTCGAACCTGTGACCTATCGTTCACAACACCTCAATCTTAACCACTAGGTCAAGACATTCTTTAAGAACGCTCTAGACAGACACTTGTTTAAAAGAAGTGTTAATTTCAAATAGGGGATGATCTAGGAATTTGTTTTGGAGGGAAAACTCTAACTCCAAGAATGGATGGAACAAGTTGGAGTGCTTTTAAAAAAGGTGTCGCCAGCTTCACTACTTTGTTTTTTTATCCATATGAGCCATGAAGGCAGTACAAAGTACAAAGAAGGGGAAGGAGAATTCGAACCTATGACTTAGTTCACAGCACCTCAATTTTAACCCCTATCCAAGACATCCTTGATAGCTTTACTACTTTATGAATAGAAAGGTTGTGCATAAGAGTAGAAACATTATTATAGAAAAAAATTTGAAGTTCAAAATTCGCACCATTAAACTTGGTAAGGCTAAACTTAAGGAAATTAGTTTTCACTAAGTTAAGGGATAAATACCTCATCTTTCAATATTTGAAGTTAAGGACCTCGAACGGATATAAAGTTATTAACTTCATTACTTGTTCATCCATTAATGTTAAATGATAAATTACCACGTTAAATAAGGAAAACAGTTTTTTTACCAGGTACCCCGTACCCTGAGTTTTATTAAAATTCACAGAGTACCCTCGTGTTTTCAACAATTCATGCAGTGCCCTTGAGGTTTTGAAAAATACTCGAAATATCCTTTATAACTAACGTTGTCAAACTCCGTTAGTGACTAAACTCAAATTAACCTAATTAAGCCAAATAACTCCTAATCAACCTAATTAACATTAATTAAATTGTAATTAACTCTAATTAAACATAAAATAATCTCCCTCCCCCTCACCCTCACCGCCTTCCACAACAACTACCACCGACGAGCAACTAGCCCCACCACCCCTCCACCACCCCTACTGCGCAAAACTCCATGCCACCCCTCCCTTCCCCTACGAACGACTCCCACCCCATGCGCAAAACTCCCCCACCCCCTTCTCCTATCCCCTTCTCCACTGCCTTTTGCTTCGCCGTCACCAACTAGACCACTATTGTCGGCCAACCCCCATTTTAGCAACAACGCGTTGCTAACTGCACCATTAATGTCGATTCAAACACTTTCAAAGCAGAAAACTCCATTTTCATCTCTCTAATTATTCATCACTGTAACAAAAAACTGCCCGTTAATCAACTTTCAACCCCATTATTTTTTAGCCCATTAAGTTCATCCACACTCAGAAATGGGTTTTTTTTTTTTAGGGAGATAGATCCACGATGGCATACCAAGAGGCCCTCTTTGGAGGGGGGGGAGAAGTTGATTGGGAAAGAAGCCCTTTTTTGTCACTTTGGGTGTGAAGAGGTTTAAAGATGATGAAGAAAAGCTTGATAAGTTCATCAAATTTCATGTGTTGAGGCTTAGAGTGGATGTAGTGTAACGGTGCGGTTGAAATTTTGGCGGGATTTGTAAAAAACTGGAAACTGCAAGTAATTCAGTGGGTGGTGGTGAAGAGAGAAATGAAATACGAGTGTTGGCGATTGTCGAATCCTAAATTCTCACAAACCAGATGGGTAAATGATGAATAAATTTTGTAATGGAAACTTAATGGCAGGGGAAAGCCATTTATTTTTCAAAACCTCGGGTGCACTAGGTGAATTATTGAAAACACGAGGGTACCCTGTGAATTTTCGTAAAACTCAGGAGTACATGGTGAAAAAAACGTAAGAAAAATGTTTAAGTAATCCTCAAGGTTGTCAACCCTCTTATACCAATTAGAATAAAATAGTGATATGTATATAATAAATTGAGGAAAAAAGTGACATAAAAATAATGTTTTAATGTATTTGTAGCCAATGAAAATCTAATAGTAAGAGAGTTGCCAGCTAGAGATGTAAATGGATCGGGTTCGGGGCGGGTGAAGCATCACCCGCATCCATCACCCACTACCATCCGCACCACCCGATCCATCCATCACCCGGAAAAATCACCACCCGAATCCATCCATCCATTTACTTGCGGGTGAACGGATGGATCGGGTTATAATCGGGTGAAATTACCTCAAAATAATGTTAACCACAAAATTTCAGAAAAATAAAGTTTCAACCGATAAAACCATAAATCCACAACCACAATTCAAATTAAGTTCAAAATCACAGTAATTTGCATACAGAAATTAGGAAAATTAGGTTGGGCTTGGGCTTTTAGATTTGGACATTTAGCTAGGCCTTGAGGATTGGACCTAAAAAATTTTTTTTTTTTAAATAAACGGGTGATGGGTCGGATTAACGGGTCGGGTGATGGATGAAAATTGTCCACCCGAATCCGATCCATCACCCGCATCCGTTAATCCGTCACCCATCCACCATCCGTTTAAACCGGGTTTTTCACCCGTCCATTAAGACGGATGGACCGGGTGACCGGGTGGTCCACTGGATATTGCCATCTCTATTGCCAGCCATTAGAGTAACTCCATCAATACATTTTCTTACATATGTACGTGATTATTTAACATTTGCTAGATAAAATGATATCAATATTTTTCTAAAGTAACTTCTAAGCAAATTATTTTACCTATTACTTGAGGTTATTAGATATAACTACTTGTTGCCCCCCCCCCCCTAAGTCCTTTTATTTACTAATGTGTGAGATTAGTTTATACTATATATATATATTTTTTGATAATTTAGTTTTCTTCATTAAAACTCTTAAAAGTATTGAAGGCATACATCGAAAGTGCAAGACTACAACACCTAGCCCAATCCAACCATCTATGACAAGAGACACATCTGCATTCAGCTTAATAATGCCGAGAGGGGGAACACATGCATCAAAATTAGTTTAATATGATTTACAAGATACCCTAAAATTTTAAATTACCATTAGTCTATCCAAAACCTTTATTACCTCTCGGCTCTCATCAACTAACATCATTAATTCTCGATAAGAGTAAATGTATAGGTTGATTAAGCATATATCCTATTATACCACATATCGATAGGCAAACTAACAATATACTAAAAGTCTAGCAAGATGTTATATGATATATAAATTTGAATTTCACAAGATAATAAGGTCTTGATATCCCATTTGAATTTATTTTCAAAATATGAGTTGAGGTACAAGCAAGTGGGTTGTTGAGGAGAATTAATATGGAACTAAATTTGTTACATGATTATAGGAAAAAAATAACACCTCAGCTGGTTGCACTTTCCAACTTGGTCATCAAACCCATGCACATTTTTGGAGTTGCCCATTGAATGTGCTGAAACAGACAGGTATACAACAGAAGAGAGTTGTACTGTACTTCTAACCAATGAGGGATCGACACGTAGAAAATGTAACAATTTTTGTTGAGTATAACTGTATAAGTAAGACAAGAAGTACGTCTAAAACTCTAGCAATAAAAAGAAAATAGAAGTAGTGTGTTTTATTTGATCAAGAAACTACTTAGCTTAGTACTTAGTATAGTGTAGTGTTTGTATACATTATTGTGATCACTAAAGAGAGAGAAAGAAAGACTCGAGAATGGCTTCTAAACCTGGAATTCTTACACATTGGCCATGGGAGCCTCTTGGAAGCTTTAAGGTTTTGATCTCTCATTCTCCTCACCTTGATTTTTTTGCATATATCAACAGTGTGCATGAATAATATTTTATGTAACTATGTATCATTAGGTCATCTTTGTCGATATTTATACTGTATGATCATGAAAATATAGCGGTTTAGAATGATTTGGAATCTATCGTCTACATTTATCGATTTATAATCACTTCACGGGTAAATGAAGCTTTTTACGCTATTGTCTAATCATGTAGAAATATATATGATTATTCTAAAAAGTAGTATAGTGAAATAGTAGAAAGTACCTAGGGTTTTCTTATTTTATTTTTGGAATACAATATCATTTCCACAATATTTATATAAGACTGGTTTACAAATATATTTAGAATATTATATCATTTCCACATTATTTCTTTTAAAGGTGTGATTCCTAACCATTCTTATCATCTTGTATATACTCCAATAATCAACTCTTTATTTTACGATAAGAGTGATATTGTGATAAGCTACCTTCATCTAAGACTTCTTGTATTTTTTATATGGAGTGTGTACTATATTTTGCAAAAAGAAGTATAGTAGTTATCTTTGGAAGATGTGTTAAAAAGGAAGTAATCTATGTTAACCGAGATGCTACTAATACTCTAATAGCACATAAAAAATAAAATACCCTCAAAAAAAAAAAAGAAATTTTAGCCTAGGAAAGTTGGAAAGCAACAAAGAAAAAATAAAAAGATTGAAAGTAATTTGTTGGAGGAGACACCACCAAGCATTAGATACTAACTTAGAATTTTGATCCTTAATTATCCACAGTACATGGCAGGAAATTCTCTAATCTTATAATTAGAAACACATATTTAAATCCAAATTAAACTCAACCATCAGCTTAAGTTTTTGGTTGAAGTCCCATGAATAGATCTTATACTCTTTCAAGTAAGGACAGTATATGTATATATGCAAAGACTTAAAAACAAAAAAAAAATTACATTGTTACAATTTACTCAGAAAAGGACCCATATATACTGTAATCGCAAAACTTATATATATGGGAAATCTTCCGCAATTTACTTGGTTAGCTCCAATAATTCTACCATTTCTTATATCCAAAGTTCACTGAATCTATTATTTGCTCATCGGAAAAGCTCTTTACCTTTTTATGACGAAAATGTTAAGTGTATCCTAGGATTTCTTTCAATAATTTATGTAACTTACAATTCAAGTAGAAATATGTAACATTTGATGACACCAAATGATGCATGATAGTATCACAAATTTCAGTTCAATATCATTATAATGGGGAAATTTGTCTATTGCTTATACTCTAAAGGCTATTAAACTTATAACAAAGTAAACAAACCAAATAGTATATGGTGTAGTAGTAAGAAATGCCCTTAATAACCTTAAAGTTATATCAGCTAAAAAAAATATATGTTTATGTTCACCTAAAAGAAGGTACACATTAATGTTTGTTTGATTTTGACTACTTTTTAAGTAGACCTGGGCATGGATCGGGTCCGGCTTGTTCACAGGCTTGCCTCGCAGGCTTGGGGCAATGGCAAACCGAAATTTCCAGATTTTGTCCACACAGCTCGGTCCGGGCCTCCTGTTGACTACCCGATGTTTTGTGTTATTCTTGTGGAATAATCATAGCAGATCTAGACTAAAAAAATAAAAAGAAAGGGTATTCGGCCCACATGCGATATAAGCGGACTCGTGCCAAGCCGAACATGAAATAAAATTCCTTAACTGTGGCAGGCCACGCACAACTCATGTAACAAACAACGGGACAGACCGGGTCTCAAACAGGAGGTCGCGTCAGTCCCAAACCGTGTCATGCCCACCTTTAATTTAAGGATCACGTACGTGGCTCATTTCTTGGATGATAAATCAAAACACATTTTCTTGGATGATACAAAAAAACTAGATAAACAAAAGCAACACAATAATAATATGGTGTTAGTATGGCCAAAACTGGCCATACAATCCGCTATTTAATTTGCCTCTCCAAAAGAATGATTGACGAAAAATTGAGTCCAAGACCATTTTTGTCAACTTATGCCGCTCATAAAGTATGCATGAACCAAATATTATATCATCTTCCTCAAACTTCCATGCATGTGTCTAGAGATTTTCTCCCTCCATTTTTTATATTATACTTACACTTTTAACGCATGTGATTACAAAATTTTGAGGAATAATATCTCTAATTTTATATTTGTAAAAATTACAAAAAGTACATATTAAAAAAACATATTAAGATGAAGATCTCATATGACTATATTTTTATTCACGTATAAATCACAAATGATAGTTAGAGTGAAATTTGAATTTGTGAATAGTAAAAATGTCAAAGTATTACAATTTAAAAAACAGAGATATTATTACATTAATATACTTCCTCTGTTTTTTTTCCTTGTAATACTTTTTTTTTCATCAACTCCAATGCAAAATTTGAATAGGAGAGAGGTAGAGAGGAAAAAAAAGAGGGTCCCAAGTGCTTGGAGAGATAGAGAGAAAGGAAAAAAAAAGTTTTAGAAAGTGTTGCAAGTAATTAATTGTTTCCTTTTTAGGAAAGTGTTGCAACTAAAAAAAAAGTGTATATATATATATATAATATATATATATAGGTTCGGTCATAGTGAGAATCCTGTTGCGGTGAGAACCATTTAACATGAGCAAAAACTTTCTAAAAAGAGAAAAAAAAGTAAAAAATGAACAGAAACATAAAATGAGTAGAAAATATTAAATTATCACGAACGTAAAATGAGCATAATAAAGTTAAGTGAGAAAAAATGTAAAATGAGCAAGAACGTTGCGAAATGAGAATAAAAATGTTAAATGAGGAAAAACATAAAATAAGTAAAACATAAAATGAGCAAAAAATATAGTAAAATGATCAATTTTTTGTAAAATAAGGAAAAATGAGTAATTCTCACCCTTGTAAAATGATATATATATACATACATATATATATACATACATATACATATACATATACATACATATATATATATATACATACATATATATGTATACATACATATATATGTATACATACATATATATGTATACATACATATATATGTATACATACATATATATATATATATGTATGTATATATATATATATGTATGTATATATATATATATACATACATATATATATATATACATATATATATATATACATACATATATATATATATACATATATATATATACATACATATATATATATATATATACATACATATATATACATATATATATGTATATATATATGTATATATATATATGTATATATATATATATAGGTTTAAGTTCATATGAGAACCACCCTTATGGTGAGAACCGTGAGAACCACTCATTTTTCCTCATTTTACAAAGATTTTGATCATTTCATAACATTTTTGCTCATTTTTTGTTTCACTTATTTTATGGTTTTGCCCATTTAACAATTTTGTGCTCATTTATCAACGTTTTTGCTCATTTTACGTTTTGCTGATTTTACTTTTTTTTTTTCATTGAACTTTTTTATGCTCATTTAACGTTTTTCTTCTTTTACATTTTTGTACATTTTACGTTTTTGATAACTTAATGTTTTATACTCCTTTTATGTTTCCTCTCATTTGTTACTTTTTTTGCTCATTTTAGGAAATTTTTGCTCATTTTAAGTGGTTCTCACGGTTCTCACCATAAGAGGGTTCTCACTAGAACCCAACCCTATATATATATATATATGTATGTATATATATATATGTATACATATACATATATATGTATACATATATATACATATATATACGTATACATATACATATATATGTATATATATATATATCTATTATATAAGCCAAGGGAGGAGGTGTGGTGTCCTCTTTTGAAGTGACTAAAATACCCTTAATGATCTAATTAATGGAATGAAAAAAAATTACAAATGCAAATCATTTAAAAATTCTCATTCCAACTTGCCATTTAAAACAAGTTTAAAATGGTATATGCATCAAATACTTCAATCAAAAATTAAATGGACAAAATATTTATACCTTATAAAAATAGATGGTATACATAACGTGCACATGAAAAGTCTGAACATTCATCCCTTTGATACTCTTTAATTCAGTTAAACCAACTCATTATTTTTGTTCTTTCTGTCCAATATTCATTCACAAAAAATTAATGTTAACAATCACTCACAACCTTTTTATGTTTTTTACATTAGCGAATTAATATATCTAAATTCATCTAATTATTGAATTTTTCACATTTAAGTTTAATCATAAATAAAGTACGAATGGGGTATCTAATAGAATAACAAATTTTAAAATTAACGCACGCATCGCGTGCATATGAAGGTTTATATATATTATATGAGAACTGTGAGAACTACTCATTTTTACATATTTTATATATATTATATGCTTCTGCTATTTTGGACAGCTTTGAGTTTTATCTTCATGCTGTTGGTACTAATACTTCAAATTCATTTAAAATAGTTTGTTATTTTGAGTCAATTAATTAGTCAAATCATTATTAATGTTTTCGGTTATTTGGGAGAGAAATTAGAAAGACTACATTTTTATATTTTTCATACATAAATAATTAAACAAAACAACTTTTAAATAGACATACAAAACACTACTAATAACATGCCCACTACTTAACCAGTTAACCTACTACTTTTATCCCACTAAATAGATCATTATGTAGACCAATAACTAATTATTAACAACTAGTCCTAACTACTAGGAAAACTATTTGACTAATTTTGGAGCATAATCCAACATATGATGTATGTTATATTAACGAGTGCATTTGTTTGTCTAAAGTATGTTATAGTGGCACCTTTTCTGGTCCATAGCATATACTTGTATGTGGTAGGAGCAAGAGAGAGATCTTACCTACATTGCTGTAGTCCCATTTATGCTATGGAGGATGCTTCACAACCAAATCTGGATCAGTTTTTCTCGTTATCGAACAGCCAAAGGCAACAACCTCATTGTCGACAGGAGTCTCGAGTTTGAGCAAGTTGACAGGGAAAGGAATTGGTACACATTGCACAACTAAAACAACTGTATTACTTTCCTGTATTTTGAACATCCTTCTTTCACTCACTTTTGTCGTGTGTATGCATGGTGATTTTCGAAAAATTTGTACTCCTTTTAATGTGAAAAAAATTATTAGTAAGCTATATGGTGTTGAAGAAATTTCACTAATCTTAATTAGAACATAATGAGAAAGTATAAATTTGTTACAAACTTACAATGTATAGATTGGCGAAATATGACAATACTTGAATATGGAGAATTACACGCTAAAGTGTAACACATATTCGAATGATCATTTATATAATTATGCCCTATTTTGAATAGAAATATGGAATTAAAGTATATCAAGTGAAAATTTCGCGAAAACAAATAACTTTTACCATTGTAATGGGCTAACATACTACTAAAATTTACAAAGTCGTAATAATTTTATTTTTGAAAATTCGATTTTTATATTCATGTAATGATATTTGTTAAATATGAATGTCGTTGTGGGTTGAATAGGGATGATCAGATATTGTTAAACGGGATGTTATTTTATGCTGGCTATTGGGTTTTGGAGGCTGCAAAAAGCTTGCCCTTATGGAGATTTGATGGTTTCATTCAAATTTTCTTACTTCACATGGGTCCTGTGGAGTTTCTCTATTACTGGTTCCATAGAGCTCTACATCACCACTACCTCTACTCTCGCTACCACTCTCATCACCATTCTTCAATTGTGACCGAGCCCATTACTTGTAAGTCATACATGCATTAACTTTAAGGGTGTGGTGTCAACATTATAATACTCCATTCGCTTCTTTGTTCTCCCTTCTATTATCTGCGCGACTTCTAATGCATAACTTTAAATATTAATATCTCTAATTATAAATGTGAATATAATGAAATCTTACTTGACGAATGATGTCATAAAATTGTATATCACTATATATATTGTTTTTTCCTACATTGGTAATAAAATATGTAAATTACATGATTTTGGCTTCTCATATTTGTTTGTTTTCATTGGTGTACATTGTGCAGCGGTCATTCATCCATTTGCGGAACACATAGTGTACTTTATTCTGTTTGCTATACCAATTTTATCGACTACATTCGTTCATACAAGCTCAATAGGTTCCATATTCATTTATATCACTTATATTGACTTGATGAACAACATGGGTCATTGCAACTTTGAGGTCATTCCTAAATGGGTGTTTACAATATTTCCTCCCCTCAAGTATCTCATGTACACTCCTTCGTAAGTACTATTTCTCAATTCTATCTATTTCTATATCTATTATTGATGTCGTAGATTTTCCATTTGCTATGTGGAATCCAAACCGATGCTTGGGTCTTATTGTTAGTAGGGCTTACCCGAAACTTAACATAAGTATGAAAATTAAACATGAAATTAACATTTAAGCCTCATGAACACTACATTTGGGTAAATTAGGAAAATTAAGACTTAGTAATGGGAGGATAAAAAATGTTGAATCTACCATTGGGAATTTCTCAATAATAACAGCCTACCAATGGGAATTTCCCAAAATAGTTCAGAAAAATGATGATCGGTGGAATTGGTGTGTTTCTCAATATATATAGGTAAGTACAAAGAAGAGGAGGGGGGATTTGAACCTGTCACGGCACCTCAATCTTAACCACTACGCCAAGACATCCTTGATATCTCGATTTAGTTATCACATTACAATAAAATTATATTATCAAAGTAAGCGATAAATTATTGCACCATTCAAAGAAATGATAGTTGATTCCAAATGGAGAAAGTAGCTTCATGCATCAATAAATAGTCTCACTATTGTTAATTTTTGATATAACTCAACATTGTCTTTTGTGTTGTTTCCAATAGAAAAAATGACTAGATGAATAACTTGTTCTCCACTAAACAAGTTACACATTTGGCGAAAACAGTTCTCCAATTAGCCTAACTCTCTTACAATTACATAAGATTCCGAGTTGATTATTGTTTTACTATGGTGCATGACAGGTTTCACTCTCTGCATCACACTCAGTTTCGAACAAATTACTCACTCTTCATGCCATTCTATGACTACATCTATGGAACAATGGACAAATCTACAGATACTCTTTATGAGACTTCTCTTAAGAAACCAGAAGATATTCCAGATGTTGTTCATCTTACACATCTAACAACACCACAATCTGTCTACCATCTTAGGTTAGGCTTTGCCGAACTCGCCTCGAAACCACTGACTACCAAATGGTATCTATGGCTTATGTGGCCTCTAACATTATGGTCCATGATCTTAACATGGATAAATGGTCGGACATTCATTAACGAAAGAAACACCTTTAAAAAGCTCAAGGCGCAGTCATGGGTTGTACCACGCTTCAAGATTCATGTAAGTTTAACTTATATGCTTTTAGAGTTACTCTTGTAAGAGACTACGTGCTTATTTTTAAATTAAAATTAGACAATGATAATTCTTATATTAAAAACAGATTAGTCAAATAGCGACTAATTTGATTTCTTTCAGTAACTAGTTTAATCCTTTTGGTAATTAGGTCTACTTTTATATTAAAATTAGACCGTTTCTTTTAATAGTTTGTGTTAATAACTAAAACTTATGAACCCAAACAAAATTTGATTTGTTATATCTATTATTGTGATTGCCTTCATTTGTTGAATGCTCATCCGTTGTCTTACAATATACAATATGAGCCAGTCAATTTGATTGGTTCATGGCAACCTATTCTATATTTCATCTGTTCACGTTTACTTGTAACATTTGTTTTTTGTACGTGTTCACTAAAATCAAATTTTTGACGATTAATGTTTTTAACTACGCATACACATTGAAATACTAAATCTAATAGTATCACACATGATGTTAAATTTTTGTGAATACATTTGTGACAATATAGTCAAAAGTGACGAATAACAAAAAAACATTCACTAAAATGAGACGAAAGGAGTAACTGTATACAAACAATACACAATTTAAACAAATGTAATTAAACCATTAAGAAATTTAACAATGCAATAAAGTGGAATATAGGATTTTACTTTGCTTTTATTGGCTGATAGAGATAATATATTTGTGTGTAGTATCTTTTACAATGGCAACGAGCTGCAATTAACAAGTTGATTGAAGAAGCCATAATAGAGGCAGAAGAGAAAGGAATCAAAGTAGTGAGCCTTGGACTTTTAAATCAGGCAAGTTATAACTAATGATTCTTTAATCCTTTTATTTTGTTAAACAAATCATGATTAGCTAGCTAATTAAGTACCAAACTAAATTAAAGTCGTGTGATCCTTGTTCCTTCAGGGGGAGCAGTTCAATAAAAATGGTGAAATTTACATGCAAAAGCACCCAAACCTCAAAGTGAAAGTGGTAGATGGTAGCAGCTTAGCTGTTGCAGTGGTTCTTAATAGTATTCCGTGGGAACTTCCCAAGTACTGTTTAGGGGTAGACTCTCTAAAGTTGCTTATTCCATTGTCTGCACATTGTGTCACCGGGGCATCCAGGTAAAACTACAACTTATTGTTTAGGCAGTCCATCACACTTGTTCATGTGTTATTTTTGGTTGTCAATTACTAATTTATATATTCATAAGTATTTTAATTCAAAAGCATTTTATACTTTATACGTTCTGAAATAAATGAAACGTTTCTCTTAAAAAGCTCTTACATAAAGAAGAGATGCGTTTCATTTCTTTCGGAATTAGGAAAGTGTATATACTCCCTCCGTCCCAAAATATAGTTCACATTTCTATTTTGGGAGTCAAATTTTGAAAACTTTGACCAATATTCTTGCTAATGTATACAAAAAAACATATCAATGAGAGGTCTTGTTAGATTCGTCTCAATGTATAAATTCGTAATATCAACTTTTTATATTTTTTACTCATAAGAAATAGAAGATATCGTAGGTCAAAGGTACGTTTTGGAGACTGTGCAAAATGAAATGGGAACTATATTTTCGGACGGAGGGAGTATATTGTTATAAATTATACTCTTTCCTCCCTATAATATAGTGCCCATTTCATTTTAGGCAGGTCAAACTTTTAAATCTTTGACCAAATATTATCACTAATATATACAAGAAAATATACTCAATGCGAGTTCTTTTTAGATTCGTTTTAATATGTAGTTTCATATAATATCAAAGTTTTGTAATTTTTATTTATAAGAAATTGAAGATATCAAAGATCAAATGTCATTCTTGAAGACCGTATACAAAATAAACAAGCATTATATTATGATAAGGCGAATAATGATATAGGCAGTATGATGGATTGGTTTAAGTAAAGAGTAAGACATAAAGGAGAAGGTACTTGGTGATTTTAACCTATGCTTTTTACATCTTTTATATTCAGGTTGCTACAATAAGAAAGGTTGAATATGAGAAGCTTAAAAAGGCTTTGACTGTAGAAGATGGCAGCAATCTGGCCCTTTCATCAAAAGGTTGCAATCAAAAGGTAATTCATTCATTGCATTGATATTTTTTCTTCTTTCTGATAGGTTGTGAGATAGTTGATGTCTTGATGATCAGATGTTTTGATGTTTCAAAGCAAAAGAAATCATATCTAGAGAAAATGAGAATACCTCACTTGAAAATATTTTTCCATAAACCAAACATTACCTTAATATTTGTGACACCAAAATATGTTCAGTTAATCAGTGACGGATCATGACAATTAAGTTTTGGGGCCGAGGAAATTTAAAAATTAGACCCATCACACAAACATATTAACTAATACTACCTCTGTATTTTTTTAGTCGCATCATTTGTTTTTTTACATTTGCCGAGATGATTTTTGAACATTAATATTTCTTATTGGGTGTAAGTAGTAGTATTACAACATTAGATCGGGTTAATCTTGTTTCATGCAGGTATGGATAGTAGGAGAAGATTTGAACGAACAAGAGCAGTCTATGGCATCCAAAGGAACTATATTTATTCCCTTCACTCAGTTCCCTCCCAAGAAAACAAGGAAAGACTGCTTCTATTTGAATACTCCATCTATGGTGGCTCCTACATGTTTTGGAAACTTGCATTCTTGCGAGTTTTTTCACCATTGTGCACCTTTATTCGTTCTAACTTCTAAGCATTTCGAAAGTTATGTTTGGTTTGAAGAAAAAAGAAATAAAGAAAACCTAATTTACATTTTTTAGGTTGAAAAAGTTCACTTTATCAAGTGTACGTGAGACACTATTTTCTTTAGTAGGAGGCCGAGAATGACATTTCATATACTTTTTCCCATAAGTTGTAAGGATTTAATTATGAAAGAATAACACAAACTTTAAAATCTTATTCAAATAGTTTTCCATTGTAAAATCAAACTACTTAAAAATGTTTTCCGTTAAACCAAATACTACGGAGTGAAAAAAAAAGAAGCTGATTTTTTTTGGTATGTAAGCAGAATTGGCTACCAAGGAGGGTGATTAGCGCGTGGCGTGTGGCGGGAATACTACATGGTTTAGAAGGATGGGATGTAAATGAATGGGGCGATAGGCTCTTCGACGTCGACAAAGTCCGCAAATATGTATATGGACTAGAGTCCACATAGAGCTAGGTGCACCCATTCCAAAACGCAGGATACAATTATCTTCTAAGTTTTAACATTCCTAGTTAACAAGTAAGATTTTTTTAAAAAAAAATCCTCCTAAATAAAATCAAACAGACAGTGTACAAGTTTTATTACTCAAAATAAAAATAACCCAAACCAACCCATCATGATTCATTTGGATGGAATTTCAATCTATCACCTTAACTACTAACGCATCATGTGGATATAAAAAAAAACTACTCTTATCTAAATCAAAGAATTACTGTCACATTTTTTCACTAACAAACCACTTTTCACCAATTATGTAAAAAAAAATATATTGCAAGTTAAATTAGAATATAATATTTATATAAAAAGAACACTACATAATTAATTAATAAAGGAACATATTACTTCCTTAAGAAAAAGGATAATTTGTGAAAACAAATTTTTATGTACTATTTTTTTTGTGGGAAACAATCTTTTATAATTTTCCTCACAACTTAAAACTTTACAACATTTTTTATTTTTATGCGAGATATTAAAAACTATTATAAATTATAAAAATGAATAAAACAAAAAAAAAGAGAACATGACGATATATAGTAAAGAACATCATACTGATTATAAAAGAACATGCGCATATAAGACTTGATAAATAAAAAAACTATTCAAAATCACAAAAATGAATAACAACATAAAAAGAACATGAAAAATCAAACAAAGAACATCATATTGACTATTAAAGAACATATGCATATAAGACTTGGGAAACAAAAACTAATAATAATCATAAATATGAATTAAAATTCTTAAAGTACATGAAGATATGAAACATAGAATCATCATACATATTATAAAGAAACGTGTATATAAGACTTAAAATATAAAAAAAAAACACAAGAATAAAAAAACATAAAAACAATATGAAGATATAAAATAAATAATATCATGCTTATTATAAAAGAACATCTAACACATAATCTATATTGTTAGTTTGTTACAACATTATATGTCTTCTTTTAATATATTTTAGAGTTAATTTATCATCCATAGCATGTGAATTAATAATAGATGAACAAAAATAAGTTACACTAAAATAAATGCATGGTACAGTCAAACTTTCTCTCTCCTCTTTCTCTTTCCTTCTTCTCCCTCTCAACCAAGGCTATGTTTAGTTCACCTGAAATTTTCTGATCTGAACTTATCTGATCTGATCTGAACTTATTTTTTTGATCTGATCTGATCTGAACTTATTTTTTGATTACAAGATCTTATCTATTAGATTTTTCTCAATATATAAGAAAAAATATAGTCATGTGGGGTCTTGTTTGATTCGTCTCAATGAGTACTTTATTAATATTTAATTATTATAATTTTTACTAATATGTAATGAAAGATATAGTGATTTTTAAATATAAGCATGATCTGAACTGATCTGATCTGAACTTATTTTTTCTGATCTGATCTGATTAGATCTGTAATAAGCAAAAATAAGGTGAACTGAACATAGCCCAAGTCATTTCACTCCTATCATCTTCATTAATCAAACCACATTCGAGCTCTCTGTTTCTCTACCTTCAATCCCTTTATTTCCTTTATAGTAAACTCTCTTTCTCTCTCCATTTTTTCAAGGTACAATTTATGGTAAACTCTCTTTCTCTCTCCATTTTTTTTTCTTTATTTCTTTCATCTCCCTCTACACTGACTAATCTGTTTTCGTTCTTTACTTTTATCCATCTTAATTATTCAAGAATCTATTTTTAAACACAAAATGATTATGAAAAAACACATCTTTTTTGGATACAAAAATTGAATTCGAATAAAATCATTTTTTTAAGTTAGAAAAAAAGTATTAATGGAGGAAAACAAAAAATTGAATGAAGAGGGAAGTAAAGCGTGGAATGGGAGTAACAAAAATTAGGAAGATAAAATTTCCACAACAATCATATCTAGCGAAAATTAATAATTCAAATTTTATGGGTTCTAATTTAATAGGTGAAGATGTTCTTTTCAATATTATTTGCAAAGATTTCCATGCGTTTTATATATGGAGGAATGTCGTTTGCTATCGGGTGCACCTACATCACTGTGCACCCGGGTCCATAGTCGATGCATTGGACAAAGTCTGGGAAGCTTCCTTTCAACATGGATTTCGTCCTTCACTGACCCCTGCTTAGCTATAATATGCTAGTGTGATATCTTAAGATCTCTAATATGAGCTAAATTATGTTGTGACTTTGTGATGAGTTTGAGAAGATCTTTGTTAGTTACTTATTAGTATGCTACGCATTTATTAAGATGGGTTTTATTATGGCATGCTTGCATTGTATGTAATATGGTCTATGGGCCAGAACATATATCTTTACCGATTATAATGATATGCAATCTAATTAAAGTGTGGTATGATTATGAAGCAATGTTGAATAAGTGATGGAATAGATTGAGAAAAATCTCGTTATGCTTTTGTTGGATATTATATATCTAATGTGAGACAAATAGATTATTTTTTTGATGCACCAAATGCACAATAACTCGTCTAGTTTATCTTTTTTTAGATTCAGCATGAGCATCAATTATTCTTTTATGGTGTATTTTTCATACTTTGACGTGTGTTGAGAATTAGATTAAGCAAAATCACTAATTACGACCAACAAGAGTTGGCTCAAGTGGTAAGCAGCTTGATGTCGCTTAAGGGAGGTCTCGAGTTCGAGCCTCACCGTATGCAGAAACTCTTGTTGGGAGACTCACCCACCAAAGCCAGGTGTGCGACCCGGGTCAGACTCGGATGTAGTCGGAGCAAAGCTCCGGTGAACCGGGTGGGCAACCAAAAAAAAAAAAATCACTAATTACTTGTAAATAATACTAAGCAACAAATGAAAAGTGATGAAACTAAGTATAAATAGGAAAGCAATGAAAACATATCGAGTAATGGGAAAACCCGAGCAGCGGGAGAAAAAACCCACAAAACACGCACCTTCAATTAATGGCAACAATGATGAACAATACAAATATTAAGGATGACTTTAATACTGTTTTCTCTCCTTTTTACTAAACCCTAGATTTATCTCTATTTGTGTGGATGATAACCTATAACATAAAAGAGGGGACTTTATATACTTAAGGGGGCTTAATACATTCCAAAGGTCGAGATTAATTAAACCTCAAACCCGATAAAAAAACGTGACAGATATGGATTGCTGGGACGAGCGACAAGAAAAGCCCACCCGGACCCAAGAGTTGTTGCCCGGGGAACTACCCACTACAACTCACTGCCTTCAAGCCACAAAATAAAGCACGCCCGGGCCACAACCCAGCACACTCGGGTGCAAGGTGAAGAAGACCATCTGCCTTCGAGACAGAACTAAAGCAACACAGCAGGCCCGCTAGAGCTCCTTTGCCCGCCCGGGCTGCTAGGAAAGGGTTGGTTTCCTTCGCGTGTGTGGTTGCTAGGTCAAATCGCAGTTACTTGCATGATTTTAAGCTAACCTAAATTATATATTCGAAATTGTAATCATAATTACAAGAGCACTCATCACATAGGGCGTTTTATTCTAATTTAGAAGGGTAATTTCTAATATGCATTTATAGTTGATATTAATTTATCAAAAAGGGAATAACTAAATTTAGTGGTGGGTCGACTTCATCCGAGGTCGAATAATATTTTTTGGAAATATTAATTTTACAAACTAAAAGTTACTTATAAATGGTGTGACATATGAATATGAGTGAAGTTGCATGTATAAATAAAAGGTTGAAGTATCAAATCTTATCCCCTTATAAATTTTATTGCCTTATAACAAAGTCAAATGGTCATTATTTAAAAAATATATGCTGAAGCCTGGGCTCGAACCCTTGACCTTATGTAAGGGTTTTCAAATAATCACCATCTCATCTAACATTTCTTAGTGATCCATGTTTCCACAAAATTAAAGATATATGTTGTAATTAGTTAATGCTATTAAACATATCTACTGCATCTTTAAAAATAAATGAATTTGCATGTTCATTAAAATTAATTATGTATGCATGATGTACATATACTAAAGTCTTAACCACTAGGCTAAGTTGTATATATTGTTATTATCATAAAGTATTATATTAATAAATGAAATTTTTTCTTACCCGAGGCATAGCCCGGGCCTAATAACTAGTTAACATTCTAAAAAGAGATGGCAACATAAAAAATTTGTCTCGCCAAAAGATGTCCAAGTCACCCTCTTATTGTAAAAGAAAAGGGCAAAACAATCACAACATATCTAATTGATTGAGACCATATCAATTGTTGTCTAATTAAATCATGAAGACTTTGAAGCAATCGTAATTCGTAAGTGTCTTAACTGGCATTAATCACAATTGAGACCATTCAATAAACGGCCTAGTAGCTGGTGGTTTGCAGTTATTCTATACGTACTACATTAGTTTCACAAACATTTCCCTATTAGAGTAGGTATGGCCTATGGGAGCCAATGAAAGGAGAGAGTTAATTTGTGAAAGTAGTGTTCTTTATTTAACTTCTAGGAAAGAGAGAGAGAGAGAAATATTTAATGACATGGGTATTATTTAGTGGACCTAGTGAACTCATGTGGATAACAGGATAAGAGAGGTTAAAAGAGAGAAAAATGTTCACTAAAAATGAAATAAAAGCATAGTAATTAGTAAAGATGAACTTCATGGCAAATACTAGAACAAAGCATGGAGGAAGATCTTTGTTAAACGAATAGTTTACTAAAAACAAACTAAAGCCTAATGTATAGTAGAGCCGGCAAAAACTGACTCAACTTGATAACCCAACCTGAAACTGACCTGAAAATTCTAGGTTTGGGTTGAGATTTTCGACCTGAAAAAAAATTGGGTCGACCCAACCAATCCTGAAAATATGGTGGGTTAGGTTCAGGTTGACCTTTTGAACCTGAAAATAACTCGAAATGACTTGATTTTAAAATAATTTAATTATATTAGGTTAGCCCTTACCGGTTAGGTTATAATATTGGACTAAGCCCAATAACCCTATAGTATCACGAAATTACTCCACGACGTTTTTCGTTCTCCTATGCTAACTCACTTCAATCAAAACCAGTATCACTAAATCAGCAACTCACTTCAATCAAAATTCTAGAGTTCTTCGCATCTTCAACTCCTAACAATACGTTCTTCTAAATCTTCAACTCCTAACCATAAGTTCTCTCTAGTTATGTTGTTTTCGTTTTTTATTTTTCGTTTTTTAATTCGAATTTTCTTTTTCAATTAGAGCTCATATTTAATTTCGTTTTTCATTTTTTAATTCGAATTTGAACTTCAAATACATTGATTTTACAAGTTACTTTCGTTTTTTTTTACTTTCATTTTTTGCTCACATTTAAGTTTTCTAGTATGCTGATTCTTCTCTAAGTTTCGAGTGTTTAGACTTTAGATTTGTGCATTTCAGAAGAATATGAAGGGAAAAGCCTGAAATATGTACTGATGGTTTCGTTTTTACTTTCGTTGCCTAGTGTCGATATAAGTATAACACCATTACATGTACAGTACCTTTTGGAATTAAGTTGGCAGTGTTTTGATAATTGGATATTTAGATTTTCATTTTAGGTCATTTTGGATTGGTTTCGGGTCAACACGAAACATATAAGGTCAAGTTTGGGTTGAGGTTTTCGACCTGAAATATAAATCAGGTCGGGTTAGGGTTGAGGTTTTCGACATGAAATATAAATCGGGTCAACCTGAAATTGACCTAACCGGACCTGATTGCCAGCCCTAGATATGCAACGTAACTATGAGGATTGAGGACTAACAATAACTCATTGCGCATATTGACGTTTTACACTAAATTATAAAATTAAATGTCATAATTTGTATTGTTCATAGGTAAATTACAATGTATTTTTTAAAAATATTATTTTTTCTATAATTTTTAATAATATATAATTGAAAATATTGGTGTGTGGTCATAAATGTGTATCGACAAATGTGTCCAGTCAATATGATGATGGATTAATTAAGAAACAGATGAAATATATTCTAAAACAGCATTAGCGAAGGGAAATATGACAAAGTCAAACATTAATTGGTTCTATTAATACTTAATTATTAATTGTTTGATACTTTTATTTAGAGTCATGTTGGATATGCATGTCTCGATGTGTATTTCAAAATATCTATTATCTTAATTTTACTAAGTAATAAAAATTATAATTTTTTAGAAGTATGCAATGAAAAATATGCACATTTCTAAAAGAGAATCACAAGAATAAACAAACATATACTTATCCTTTCTAAAAAGCTTGCAACATTTGGACTTTCAACTTGTCAAAACATAAATTCAATATTCAATACCTAATTATCTAATCCTAAAAATTATGAAAAAGAAATTGACATTTTCAAAGATACATCGAGACTAATATGTTAGCAACATTTTATATTATAATATATAGTTTTTTTTTATCCATATAAGCCACAAAGACAGTACAAAGTACAAAGAAGCAGGGGAGGAGGAATTCGAACATGTGACCTATCATTCACAACACATCAATCTTAACCACTTGGTCAAGACATCCTTTAAGAACGCTCTAAATGGCATACACTTGTTTAAAAGAAGTGTTAATTTCAAACAAGGGATAATCTAGGAATTTTGTTTTAGGGAAAACCCTAACTCCAAGAATGGATGGAACAAGTTGGAGTGCTTTTAACAAAGGCGTCGCCAGCTTCACTACTTTGTTTTTTTGATCCATATGAGCCATGAAGACAGTACAAAGTACAAAGAAGGGGAAGGAGGAGTCAAACCTGTGACCTATCGTTCACATCACCTCAATTTTAACCACTATCCAAGACATCCTTGATAGCTTCACTACTTTGGCCTTGTTTGGTTGTATATAGGAAGTATATAGGTAAGTAACTTCCTCCATTTTGGAGGAAGTAGAACTTCCTAAGAAGTGCAAATTCCCATGGTTTTGCCAACCAAACAACTTCATATACTTCTACTTCCTAGGAATTTGCACTTCCCATGATTTGTTTTGTCAACCAAACAAGACCTTTGTGAATAGAAAGGTTGTGCATAAGAGTAGAAACATTATTATTGAAAAAAATTTGAAGTTCAAAATTCGCACCACTAAACTTGGTAAGGCTAAACTTAAGGAAATTAATTTTCACTAACTTTAGGGATAAATACCTCATCTTTCAATATTTGAAATTTAAGGACCTCGAACGGATGTAAAGTAATTAACTTCATTAACTTGTTCATCTATTGATGTTAGATGATAAATTACCACGTTAAATAAGGAAAACGGTTTTTTCACCAAGTACCCCTGAGTTTTATTAAAGTTCACAGAGTACCCTCGTATTCTCAACAATTCACGCAGCGCCCTTGAGGTTTCGAAAAATACTCGAAATATCCTTTATAACTAACGTTGTCAAACTTCGTTAGTGATTAAACTCAAATTAACCTAATTAAGCCAAATAACTCCTAATCAACCTAATTAACATTAATTAAATTGTAATTAACTCTAATTAAATACTAAATAATCTCCCTCCCCCCCACCCCCTTCCACAACAACTACCACCTACGAGCAACTACCCCCACCACCCCTCCACCACCCCCACTACGCAAAACTCCCTGCCACCCCTCCCTCCTTGCAAACTCCCTGTCACCCCTCCCTCCCCCTACGAACGACCCCCACCCTTCCCACTTCCCCTCCCCTTACGAACGACTCCCGCCCTTCCCCTTCCCCCTCCCCCTCCCTCCTCCTCCTACTCCCCCTGCGGATGACCCTCACCCCTGCACCACCCCATGCGCAAAACTCCCCCACCCCCTTCTCCTCTCGCCTTCTCCACCGCCTTTTGCTTCGCCGTCAACAACTAGACCACCATTGTTGGCCAACCCCCCATTTTATCAATAACGCATTGCTAACTCCACCATTAATGTCGATTCAAACACTTTCAAAGCAGAAAACTCCATCTCCATCTCTCCAATTCTTCATCACTGTAACAAAAAACGACCCATTAATCAACTTTCAACCCCATTATTTTTCAGCCCATTAAATTTATCCAAATTCAAAAATGGGTTTTTTTAGGGAGATACATCCACGATGGCAGACCAAGAGGCCATCTTTGGAGGGGGAAGAAGTTGATTGGGAAAGAAGTCGTTTTTGTCATTTTGGGTGTGAAGAAGTTTAAAGATGGTGAAGAAAAGCTTGATAAGTTCATCAAATTTCATGTGTTGAGGCTTATGGTGGATGTAGTGTAACGGTGTGATTGAAATTTTGGCGGGGTTTGTAAAAAACTGGAAACTACAAGTAATTCAGTGGTGGTGGTGGTGAGAGAAACGAAATACGAGTGTTGGCAATTGTCGAATCCTAAATTCTCACAAACGAGATGGATAAATGGTGAATAAATTTTGTAATGGAAACTTAACGACAGGGGAAAGTCGTGTATTTTTCAAAACCTCAGGCGCACCAGGCCAGGTGAATTATTGAAAACACAAGGGTACCCTATGAATTTTCGTAAAACTCAGGAGTACATGGTAAAAAAAACGTAAAGAAAATGTTTGAGTAATCCTCAAGGTTGCCAACCCTCTTATACCATTAGAATAAGATAGTGATATGTATGTAATAAATTGAGGGGAAAAGTGACATAAAAATAATGTTTTAATGTATTTCTAGCCAATGAAAATCTAATAGTAAGAGAGTTGGTAACCATTAGAGTAACTCCATCAATACATTTTGTTACATATGTACGTGATTATTTAACATTTGCTAGATAAAAATGATATCAATTTTTTTCTAGAGTAACTTCTGAGCAATTTATTTTACCTATTACTAGAGGTTATTAGATATAACTACTTGTTGGCCCCCGACAATTCCCCAAGTCCTTTTATTTACTAATGTGTGAGATTAGTTATATTAATTTTTTTTTTTGATAATTTATTTCACTTCATTAAAATTCTTAAAAGTGTTGAAGGCATACATCGAAATTTTAAGACTACAACACCTTGAACTGAAAGACAAATACAAAAGCGCCAAAATCAAAACGCTCTAAAACACAACAAGAACCCCTTAACAATATCACCACTAAAACGACCTAGAAACAAACACAACTACCACATCAAAAAAAACCAAGAAACACCCAAGCTCACCAATTGAAAAAACTGCAAACTAAGACAACTTCAAGCAAAACAACAGTAGAACGCATGAACTCCTTGAGACGATTTTGAAGCAATGACACCATATCAACCATTGGGATAACCCTCACTACACCTTCTCTTTGAAACTTGAATCCCATTTTTCTTCTCCATATTATGACTGAAACCAAGGTGATTAAGCAATTGACATTGATTTTTCTTTGTTGACCTCAAAAATGAGAACTTGGCACAACATTGCTCATAGATGAATTAAGCGAGAAAATTGAACCCTCGCTAACGACCCCAACTGAATTTGATTTTGAACCAATTCCTTTAGCACATGTAGAATTCTCATCACCATCAGTACAAACTGAAACTCCTTTGGTAAACATCTCATATGCAAATAAGAGGACACTTACATTGTCACTCAAACTACCACTTCCTAATAATCTTTCTGAACTTGCCAACATTTTCTCCTTGACAACACCAACGTTTTTGAAAGCGTCATTGTTCAACATACTAGGCTCCTTAACAAGATGATCCTTGCTCTCTATATTAGGAAGAGTGAGGTCGTCTGCAAATTTTCTAAGTTGAGGAAAATATCAACTTCTAACTTGAGCTCATAATCATGATATAGAGGTGAACTGCCTTGTCGAACAATAGATAAAGAATCCAAACAAGCATCATGGCAGTCATCATCAAAAGAACCAACCTTCGATTTCTCTTGAGCAACATGTAAAAAAGCATGAACAAAACTCCTCAAAGGGTTGCCATTACTCAAAGCAGGGACAAAAACTGAATACCATAAACCTTTAATCTGCACACTTAACTTCAAAAACCACCCCCATCGATTACAACTAGATTGAATTTTCCACCAGAGGCAACCAAATCGTCTAGAATGCTCAAATTCAATCAACTTAGAACAATCTTTAAGGACTCCTCAATCAACTTAACCGGAATATTAATCCACCGTTTTTGATTGTTATAAAGCTCACCAATTTTTAAGAAACCAAGACTCAACTCTAATTGAAAAGATTTACCTTTTATTTGAATTCTCATGTTCAGACTTCAGTCGACCAAACTCCCTCGAGCGCCCGTGAAATCTGGTTTATATTATCTTGAGCAAGAATAAACACAATTCTAGTTACTGTACTAAACTTCACAATCTGATTGTACCTCTGCAACAAACTCGAGGTCGAATTCGAGTACCATGCAACAGAGGAAAACTATCACCAAGACGAGGCGGGTAAGACAAGAACAACCCCGAATCTTAGAGAGCGACAATTTGAGAAAAACTGATTGAGAGATGGTTATTGGAAATTAGACCAAAGAGAAAACTAGGAAAGTGAGAGAAAGAGATGGAGGGAGCATCGAAAACTATGGATGTGTGAAAAGGAGAAGTTGACCCTGTAGCGCCGCACGCCGGAAGAGAGAGTCGCGGAAGGCGCCGCCGCCGCAGCCGCAGGGAAGCTAAGTCGCAGATGAGGAGAGCTAGGGGAAGGATTTAGAGGGATATCTATCGCCACACATTGGAGCGCTCTTTTGTTTGTCTTTTCAGTTGATTAGTTAGTTAGTTTATACTACTCTAAAATAATCCTGAAACATCACGCTTTGTGATAATTGTCCAGTAGTATAATAGATTAACTTGAACCAATTAGTCATCTTCCATTAATAAGAAAAATGGAAACCTAATTTTATAGGATAATCACCAAATTAAAACCTTTACGACAATGATATGTGAACTATTTTAGGACACCAATAGGGGCACCAAGTGAGATGGATCAAAGGATCCCTACTAAATATTTTTGGACAATACAAGTGCGTAAGTTACTTATTTTGCTATATGAAAATTTATGTTGAAGCCACTTGTAAATCAACGGTTGGTTTAATGGGAAATTTGAGTCGCTTTAATTGAAGCTACCCACTATAGTCAGACGACGTCTTAACTGGAATATCAGAATGGACTGAAGACCATTCATTTTTGGTCCTAGTAGATGGTGATTCAAAATTATTTACAATACCTAATTGCTAGGAGCAATCAATGTTCAACAAGTTTGAAGTTGGAATTTCTACTCTCCCATCTCTCTCTCTTTTATTTTTGGTGAACCAGAGAGGGGCGGGAAATTGAATAAATTCAATATTAAAGTTGTTATTAACTGAGACCTTAGCATTCATGTAGAAATTAGGGTAAGCGAAAAACATCTTAATTGCATTCATGCAAGGATGCAATCATCTAAAATTTAACTTCCTTGGCAATAATATTTAAAACTTTGTTTAATTCACTAAAAGAGAACATTCATTATATACCGAGTATATGTACATGTTACATTCAAGACTTTTTTTTTTGCCAATTTGCTCAGTTTGAGCTTTCCCTATTATGCGATTTTGCTCAATTGGAAATTTTAAATGAACTACGAACAAAAAATAAACATTAGTTATACTAGATTTAGGCCCTTCACGATACACCTAATGTATAGTAAACGTTCTATTATTTTTATTCGGTGATTTACTAGCCCAAACAGGCTCAACCCTCATGAGTTAGGGGGGTAAGAAGGAGATCCCAACCCATAAGGAAATTTCCAGAGATTAGAAATTAGAAATTTATACCCAGAAGCATAAATCCACACAAACACCTCAAATATGGAGTTCCCCGACCATGAGGTTGGGAGGTGGGAGCTCCAACCATTGGACTCCCACATAATTCTTGTAAATGTTGTATTATAAACTTACAGAATTAACTCCCTGCAATCATTTACCTTGGTAAATATGTTTTTTTTTTTTTTGGGTCTTTGAAGACGTGTATTCCGCCAACAAAGGATTGATGTTAATCAGTTAATGGTATAGGATTGTTAACAGAACTACAGAAGCCCATTACCCGGTCCCCTCTTGCGATTTGTATCCATCAAAGTCCACATAAGAGGCAGTGTCAAATTATTAATGACGGATCACGGATGTATTCATCTAAATCATGAATAAATGGCCCGGCTGAGATATTGTAGATTTGTAGCCTGTAGGATGGGGTAACTCTTAGGGCCTCTCACTAATCGTTAAAAGAAACACCACCACCCTCACCTATTGTAAACCCCGTATATATAACATGTCCGTTTGGTAGTCATTAAATAAATAGTGGTAATGAGAAGAAAAAAAAAAAAAAGTGTAATTTACAAGAAAGATACACTTAAAATATAAACAGGGAGGCACTTTTAACCGTCACATTTGTGTTTGTTTCTCCAAGATGAAGCAATCTCACCCCTACACTTGTGTTTTTTCTCTCGGAAAAGTAATTTTTATTACTACTCATTACTACTTACAAGACAATATTGGATGAGGATTGAAAGTCGCCCCTATATCCTCTATAAACTCTAGTTTCTCTCTAGTCTCCTCCTCTCGTCTCCTTCCCCTTCTTCATTAGTTAGGGGCTGCCATGAATAAAACCATCTATGGTAAGCCCCTTTTTCTCTCTTATTTTCAGTTTTTATTTTTTTTGGTTTCGTTGCATAAATTAGTCTCTCTTTATGAGTTTCTTGAGCCCTGTCATGGGGTTTTACTCTCTGTTATGGAGATCTCCTTCTCCCCTAAGGGAATTGTGAGTCTAGTTTATTTGTCTTTAGGTATGGGAAATTGTTCTCGTTGGTTGAAGTTCAAGTTAAGACTATCAACATGAAGGTATTGGAAAAACTCAGATGCAGTCAACAGAGCTCGATCAATAATGTTCTTCCCCAAACTATATCTGAATGATAAACTTCCTCATTAATAGTTGTTTTATTCAACAAATACAAGGGGGTTGTGATGTGTTGCTCGATCTGGTTCATTGTAGTTTCTCCAAATACAAATTTGATTTTATCTTTTAAAATTGTATCTTATTTTTCTTTAATACGTAGATGTCATTTGGCCTTCAATTAATGAAATTTCTCTTTTTAAAAAAGGTGGTATTGTATGATAATATAATTTTAATAAGAAAAATAGTCACTTTAGGATAAATTAGCATTCCCATGGGAATGACAATGATTTTCTTCATAAATTTACGTACAAATTTATTCCCATTACTACCATTTATAACCAACTACCAAACATGTCGTTAAAGGGTCATTTGGTTCGATATTTTTAGGCTCCAAAAAACGGAATCAATTACTAATTTCCTTTCTTCTTGTTTGGTTAAACCCATCATCAATGCATTACTATTACTTGATGGTAATGAATTCATCCAATTTGTTACCTTCCCATCCCCTCAAATAACAAAATCTATTACTCGATGTTAATGATTACCATACATTTACATTCCTTTGCCTGAACCAAACATCAATAAAGCTAACCATTTTTATTATCATTTCCTCTTGTAGTTATGCCATTTCCCTTCCCATTCTATGTCTTAAGCCAAATGACCCCTTAATTTCAAATGCACGTAATGTGTATTTCAAGTGATAAAACATGTATGATATTATATTAATTTATTATTAAATTCAAAGTAATAAAAAGGACATTTAAGGTATTATACGTGAACACTAAACTTATTAAGAGTTGACTTACATAATAGAGATCTAAGATTTTGATATATGCAACTTAAAGCGTAATAATAACTTATACAGTTTTTCACCATATACCCCTTACAAATTTTTTTTGCACCGTATACCATCGCAAATTTTCAAATTCACCATATACCCTCCACTTTTCAAAAAATACATCAAACTATCCTTAATGACTAACGATGTTAATGTCTGTTAGTCATTAATCCTTAATCCCCCTAATCCTAATTAACTAACCTAAACATAAGCCAAATCCTAACCTTGACCCCCTAATCTAATACCCTAACCACCCAACCACCACCCCTTCCCCACCCCTTACCCCTTTCCCGCATTGCCCCACCACCCCCGAAGCCCCTCTCCCCCGCCAGTCGCGTAGCCCCCTCCCCTCCCTCGCCAGTTGCGCAACCCCTCCCCTTCCCCTGCATTCGTGCATCCGCACTCGCACCCCCTTCCCTTTCCCCTGCAGTCACGTAGTGCCACAGCCCCCTTCCCTTTCCCTTCCCCCGAAACTGTCGCAGAACCCCTTCCATCCCCTTTTCCCCCCTGCAGTCGCGTACCCCTGAAACCCCTTGAAACCCTTGCTTGGTTCAATTTTTGGACGTTTTAATTAAAGTTCAAATTTTTCGATTTCCTTGTTTGTTCATTTCAGGGGAAGGGGAGGGGGGTTGCACGGCGGTTGCGAGGAAAGGGTAGGGGAGGGTAGTTGTGCGACTAAGGGAAAGGGGAGGGGAGGGTGGTTGTGCGACTAGGGGGAAGGGAGTGGGGCTGTAGGGGGTGGGGATGTGGGGGAGGGGCTGCGGGGTGGGGGAATGGGGAGGGGTCTGCGAGGGTGCTGGAGGGAAGGGGTGGTTGGCTAGGGTTAGAGTATCATATTAGGGATTAGGATTAGAGTTAGGTTTAGTTTAGGTTAGTTAATTAGGGTTAGAGGAGGTATTAGAGGATAATGACTAACGGTGTTAGACTTTCGTTAGTCATAAGGGTAGGTTGATGTATTTTTTAAAACGTCGAGAGTATATGGTGAATTTGAAAACTCGAAAAGGTATATGATACAAAAAAAAAAATTATTAAAGGTATATGGTGAAAAAATCGTAACTTATAAGCATCAAATATGTTTCCCTAAAATTTAATATTTTAGGAACTACTATAATAAAGTCACGCATAATACATGTTATTAATACTATAATAAATTATTGCTTAAGGCTGCGATAAATAACTTTTCTTTTTAGCATTTTTTATTTAAATTAAACCTGTAATAAAATCATGATGTATAAGTGCCATATAATATAAAACACAGAAATTTAAATTTAATAGTACATTTGTAGTTGGTGGAATGGCGGTTTGCAGTTGCTTAGGATATACCAAATTGCCAGGTGAAAATTAATGTTGCAAGCAAGTTAGCTGATAATAGTGATCTTTCTATAAATTTTCGTCATTTTTTAGATTCAAACCGATAATAGAAAGTACTCGTTATGATGTTTATGTGTCATATAAGAACATGACTACATGTCTACATCTACCCACTAGTTGAATTACCTATTCCTGCTAATAGATCATCAAAAAGTAATAGTTAATGTTGAGTTGGATTCAGCACCTTACATTAAATTTTATAAGCAGTTGATCAATTAGTAAATTACCCATTATATCATCAACCAACTTTTATTCGTAATAGAATATAAAATTGTGAGTTTAACTTTAATACAGGGATTCTTAAGTTAATGTACACCATCATTTTATTTTATTTTATTTATTAAGAAAGATAATTGTTTTGAAGACTAATCCCTGCTAGGCTATTAGCCTGCATGGCACACCAGTTCAAAGGTTGAGCATAAGACTAAATAGCCAAGAAGAAAATGACCCAACATATCGTTATAATGAGGATTCGAATCCTGGACAATGTCCTTCAATTCGAGGTGGTACACCACTATGACCTTTATCACATGGCACATCATCTTAGACGAGTAAAAAAAAAACTAAAATTTGTTTGTATAGGCACTCAAATTATTTTAAATTTTGTTTTTCCTTTTTTCTTGTAAAAGCTAAACTTAATATGTTTATTTAATAAAATATATTATATTTTAAATTATGCATAATATTGCCCCAAAATTTTACAATTTGTACAAGACTCAATCATATATCACCAACCTGTCCATAATTGTTGCAAAATGATGCTATCACATACTCTCTTTCGCTCTTTCTAATGTACAACTTTGTATTTTGACATTTATTCACGTACGTACTTCCTTTTGATCTTGTTAGATTTGACTCAACATAAAGTTTTCAAGTATAAACTCTTTATAATCTTTGTTGTTTGTTCAAAATTAAAGATGTTAGGTCAAAACTCTACATTGAGAAGCGAGACAGTCAAATTATGTAAATTATAAAAAAAGAAACATCGATAGTATAAGTATGGTATATATACTAAGTTGTTTCATATTCTGAATTGAAGTTAAGAGTTCTCAATCTGTAGAATCCCAAAAATATTTCTCTTTTCAAGGATCATAAAATTTATCATCTTGTGAACATTTGATTGTATAAAATAAGATGTGGCAATCTATATTTGAAGACCGTCTTTGTTTAGAGCCTAATTAGTTTTCATCACACTACAAGTCCTTCCAAGCAAGACATACAACGCATTGACGCAACTCCATCACTACCGCCTAAGAAGAGTTCCACTTGTACTGGTGAGGTAACAAGATGGTTTACAAAATCTTGTTGGTTTTACTTTATATGATATGTAAGAACTAGTAAAGCTCAAATCAATAGTTTAATCTCAATTTATCGTTTAGATGCACTATTTGTAGTTTTTTTTTTTGGTTGCCCACCCGGTTCACCGGAGCTTTGCTCCGACTACATCTGAGTCCGACCCGGGTCGCACACCTGGCTTTGGTGGATGAGTCTCCCAACAAGAGTTTCTGCACTATTTGTAGTTTATCATCCGTGTTTTAATTTTTTGGATGGCAAAAAAAATATAATTCTAGCTAGTTGTCTATTTTTCCTGTACTGGGAATTGGTTTAATTCATCTCCCTTCCTCAAGGCTCAAACAAAGGTGCAATGTATAGACGTATAGTATGAATAAATGATGACAAGACAACTGAGATCTGGTGGTGGACTTATAATTGGTTAGTCTAGTGGGATACGAGCATCCACGTATTATTTGTATATTACTTTCTCTATTTTTTAAAAAAATATTTAGTACTTTTTTGGTCTCAAAATAAAAAAATTGTACTTGTGTTTTTATTTTAGATATTATAAAATAAAGTGTTTGTTTCTAATTAAGAACATTAGTTTTTCACTTTTTCCTAAAATATATTCATTGTCTTAATTTTGTTCATGTAGTGTCTCATTTTTTTTCTAAAAAGAATATACTCGGTCATATCATGAAATTTTGAATCTTTGACCCTTTTCCTAAAATTTCTCCTTAATTCCCCTTGTTTATACCTTAACTATTACACATTATTTTTCTTCTCTTATCTTAAATCCCTTAGTTTTATTGACTATACGGATTTATTAGAGTTGTTGAAAGTTGACACGACACATGAATCGGATACGAAAACTTATGACTTAGTATCACACTTTTTTGACACATTGTATAAATGGGTCAACACGTGATTTACTATTTAGTAAATAGGTTAGGTTAGTGTTGAGATTTTCAAGTCGAAACTGACACGACTATACATGTTTAACTTAAACACATAGGAAAAATTAACATTTCAGCACCGATTAGGGTATAAGTTGGCAAAACATTAACAAATTCTCTAAATCCTTCTAATATAATAGCTAGTTATTATTACTTATATAAACATGGATCAATAAATATTGGACATAAAAACTTTTGAAACCGTTTTACCTGCTGTGTTGCAAATCACTAACTTGTTGAAACCGTTTTTATAAAACATACTCCAACGTAAAGATCTTTTACAAAAAATAAAAAATTGAGATTAAAAATAATGAAACGCCCATATAATTAGGAGTACTCGTGTCAATTTTTCTTTTGTTATTATAAAAAAAGAAAGTGAATTGGAGTAACGATACAATAATCAACTAGAGATAGACTACTAAAAATCTATCATTTCTAATGGACTATCTATCCAATAGGTACACTAACGGCCCGTTTGGTTAGTGGTTATAAATAGTAGTAATGATAATGAAATTTAGTGTAAATTTGTAAAGATTTTCACATGTCCATAACCATGGGAATGAAACTTTATCACAAAATATGGGTTTTCCTTTATAAATTTTCATTACCATCTAATACCACCTTCCCAAGTGGTAATGGATAGTAATGAGATTTTAGGAAGAAAATGGATATTCTATGATTAAGTAGCATTACCATTGGTAATGACATTGGATTTTCTAGTACAAATTTACACTATAATGCATTACCATTCCCGTCATTTATAACCTCTTACCAAACGGGGCGTAAAAGCTAAAAAAAAGTCTAAAAGTGGAATCTGTTGTGGTCCACGAATACACATTATGGAGTGAACATTTAACCACTATACCCACATATATAATTAACTACTTGTGTACGAGTTACGACAATGTTAGCTAAGATCTTATATGTGGCCCTCGTTCGTGTAATTCATCAATACGATGAAGCTGGCCGACGATTTGGATGAATTAGCTAGTACTTATTCGAGTCATCGCTTCTTGCTTATGATATTACTATATATAGTGGTCATGTGTTAGCAAGTTTTATCGTGCCTCGTCGTTGCTTCTTCACTTCATTTGCCCCATATATAGGTAATAGGAGAGAGTGGATAGTGTACGTAAAATCTAGTATGGCGTTTACTCCGGGCATTCTTACGCACTGGCCATGGGAGTGTCTTGGTAACTTTAAGGTCCTCTCTTTCTCTCTTTCTCTCTTAATTATAAGCACCTAGTTACATAATATATACATGATCATGGACTCATGGTATAATATATGTAACATAGATATATAATGTTGTAAAACAGAATATATTGCATGGCTTTGCATGATAGCGAAAATTATTACTAAAATGGCCCGATGTCAACAACAAAAAAAAAATTACAAAACCATGGCGTTGTATTTGTATATGTAGCAAGCGATATTTAAGATGAGTAATCATTATGGGCTGGTTATCAGGTCAGGTTTGATCAAATTGTATTTGACCTTATAATGAACCAGTTTTTTTTTTTTTGGTTAACAAGGCATGACAACCCACAACTACTTAAAAAGGTTTATACAATCCTCCTTCATAAGGTTAATACAATAATTAGGGGGATGGGCAATAACCCTAAAACTATTCCGACTTAAAACTATAATGAACCAGTTGATTCTCAATCATTAAACAGGTTGGAAAGTTTAAACTTAATCCGACCTATATACTATACACTGGCCACTATTATGGCCCTATTATTATTTATTTAAGTTAGTTTTTCTAATTACTGAATTAACAAATCTACTAAGGAAAAACTGCTTATTCAAAGTATACTAAAATAATTACAATCTTCATTCACTTTGAGATCTTTGTGTTTTTTGACCGAATTTCACATTTATTAATATATTTGGGATATTACATGTAAGTGAGTAGTATGAGTCAAATTAAATTAACTTCAGGTTGAAATTCCAACCTTAACCTACCACATTTAGATAAGCTTATTGTGTAATCCACTTGATTCTATGGGTTGCGAAATCCTTACCATAACCAATTATTTTCGGGTGAGCGTGGTTACAACATAACAACGGCCAAGTCGTTTAGAGAAAAGCTAGCTAGTAGTGATCTCGCCTATTTATTATTCCTTCCATTCAAAAATATAATTTTGGTTTCATTTTTCATTGCCAAATTTTAAAATATTTGATCAAATATTCTCATTGATATATGCAAAAAAAAACATAATTAGGGGATCTTATTTATTATCTGACTATGTAGTTTTATAATATCAAATTTCTACAACTTTTATTAAAACATAACTAAAGATATTGATCGTCAATTATATGTGTGGAAGAACCTGCAAAAAAATAAACGGAATCTATATTATTAAACGAAGGGAGTAGTATTCTTACACGGGACTTGCGTTTGACGGCTTGAGTTCCCACAAGGAAATTTTTCCTTATATTAAGCCTGATGAATGAATGATAAATTTCATGTACAATAGGTGCATGGGAACTGAACAATCATGCACTCTTAGTTTGAGCATATTTAGTACAAGAAAAGGAAAATGTTTGAGTAACCCTTAGGGTTGCCAACCCTCTTAGACACATTAGAATAAAATATTGATATGTATGTAATAAATGAGGAGAGAGGATATATAAAAATAATGTTTTAATGTATTCCTAACCAATGAAAATTCAACAATAAAAGGGTTGGCAACCCTTAGGGTCACTCAATCAACTCCGAAAATCTAAACTAAAGATGAGATTTTGAATATTTCAATAAAGAGGAGGGAGGGGTTAAAGACTTAACGGTATTACTGTTACCTTCATTTTTGGGATAGAAGTAATACTAAGGCTATGTTCAGTTCACCTTATTTTTGCTTATTTCAGATCTAATCAGATCAGATCAGAAAAAATAAGTTCAGATCAGATTAGTTCAGATTATGCTTATATTTAAAAATCATTATATCTTTCATTACATATTAGTAAAAATATAATATTGAATATTAATAAAGTACTCATTGAGACGAATCAAACAAGACCCCACATGACTATATTTTTTCTTATATATTGAGAAAAATCTAAAAGATAAGATCTTGTAATCAGAAAAAATAAGTTCAGATTAGATCAGATCAGAAAAAATAAGTTCAGATCAGATCAGATAAGTTCAGATCAGAAAATTTCAGGTGAACTAAACATAGCCTAAATAAAATAGTATGACTCTAGGGGCGAAGGATGGAGGAGAGCTATTACCTTCATCTGAAGGCACATATCTTTAATCATGGCAACGCCCTTGAATTCTGAGCATGACTGTAGCTTGCCTTAATTCCTCGGTTGGCAATGCCCTTGAATTTTGAGCATGCCGGCATATACTCCGGACATAACTACATACATCTACCCTATAGGTAGATTACCCATTCCTAATAATTATTGATAGTGAGTTGAATATCACCATATATTAAATTCTATTAGTAGTGGGTAATCTATACAAATATATTCCCTCTGTTTCAGATTATAAGTCATTTTAGCTGAAAGTTTTTGTTTCAAAATATAAGACATTTTACATTATCAATGTAAAATTAAATGCAACTTTATACTATCAAGATAATATTACTGGTTATTTTCTATTATCAATACAATATTTAATGTCAATTCTTGTTATCTATGCAAATCTAACTAAAACTAACTAAATTCTTAATATGCGTAAAAGTGGTTTACATGCCTTATAATCTAATTAACTAATTAAACGGAGGGAGTATTAAAAAGCGTGCGAAAACAAGAAACTGTGCCACGTGCCGCTTTCCCTAGGGAGTTTTAGTTCATGTAATCCATGTACAATAAAAAAAAATAAGAAATTGCATAGTATAGGGTTTGATCCCGAGACCTCAATTACATATACTAAATTTTTAACCACTATATGCTAAGTTGTATTAAGTGTTATTATCATAAAATATTATATTAATAAATGAAATTTTTTCTTACTCGGGGCATAGCCCGGGCCTAATAACTAGTTAAAATACTCAATGGATAAATTAAGTCTTATCCATGTACTCTCTCCCTTCTTTTTTAATAGTGATACCTCACTTTTCGGCAATATTTAGTTTTAACATTCATCCACCACTTTGACCATCATTTCTGCTTTATTTATAAGGGAAAATATAATCATGCGAGGTCTTGTTTGATTCGTCTCAATATGTATTTTCAAAATATCAACTTTTTATATTATCAATAAATACATGAAATATTAATGCTCAAAATTTTATATCAACAAATGTGAAAAGTCAAAGAGTAACTTTTTATATTATTAATAAAAACAGAAGGAGTATTCATTAGTTCATTTATCTCCTACCTGCTAATCATTTCATTCTAGTTCTTTTGGCGATTAAAGCAACTATATTAATTCAAGTAATTAAAAAGAGCAGGGGAGAAAGTTCAGTGTGTGATTTGGATTAGGGCCTAATCCAATCCGATCCAAATAAAATTTGGATTTCAATTTTTTGAATTCGATCCGATCCAATCCAATCCGCAATTTCATACTCTAAATTGGATCCGATCCGAAAATCCGATTTTTTAAAACTTTAATTTTTCGATAAAATAAATTAAGCACAACAACAGCCTAGTAGATTTTGGAAATGAGGAATTAAGTGCAGTTAGTGTTTTAATTAGGGGAAGGATTGAAGTGCTATGTGTATTGTATTATGGAGTAGGTTTTTTTATAATAAAAAATCAGTTAAGCACTTAAGCCCAATCCAGATTCATAATACAAGGCATATTACTATTCGGTTATATTGGATTTTTGGATCCAATTACCCTCAATCCAATCCGATCCGAAAATCCAAATTTTCAAAAAATCTCAATCCGAATCTAATCCAAACACAGTTCGAATCCGATCCGAATTACTAATTCGAATTGGATTGGATTGGATTTTGAATTTCATCCGAATAACTTTCACCCCTAGAAAAGAGTGTTAAGATCCTATAAGTACGCAAGAACGCAACCATACAATAAATTAGGGGAAGAGAAAATCCTAGTTACAGTATTAGTACATCTATCATCCAAAGTAGGACCATTCTTAGCCACCACATCCGCCAAATGATTCTAATTTCTACCACAGTGCTCAATCTTCTTCCACAACTTTCTGCATTCAAGGACCACACTCATATATTTATCAGTAATGCTCTCTTTAATACATAGTAATTTCACCGCAGTAAGACAATCAGTAAAAAACGTACGCACACAATAATTATACATGGATGTGATAAGAAGACCGTCCTGAATAGCCATCAACTCAGAGGCGATGGTATCTAATGCAAAACTACGTTAGTTTACCAACTTTTGATGTGCACTTGAGCCTCTTTTTGTACCAGCTTTTGATATAAACTTTATTTCGAGTATCAAATTGAGTTCATATATGCATATGAGCCTTTTTGTGTGCTAGTTTAATTTGATATAAACATTATTCCGCGTATCAACTTGTGCGCTATATATTAAAACTTTTGCATTTTTTTGGTTCTTTGTTGAAGTATGTTATAGTGGCACCCTTTGCAATCCACAGCATATACTTATATGTAGTAGGATCAGAGGACAGAGATCTTGGATACCTTGCTATAATCCCATTTATGTTGTGGAGGATGCTTCACAACCAAATTTGGATCAGTTTTTCTCGGTATCGAACAGCCAAAGGCAACAACCTCATCGTTGATAAGAGTCTCGAATTTGAGCAAGTTGACAGGGAAAGAAATTGGTACACTTTTACAACTCAGTCCTTGTTTCTTAGAGTTTGTCTTGTAAGAGACCGTTTACATTTAAATTAAAATTAGGCAACGGTAAGTCCAATATTAAAAAGAGAATTAGTCCAATAATGAATAGGTTAACTTTTCTAGATGACTAGTTTAATCCATTCAATGACTAGGTCTACTTTTATAATAAAATTAGACCGTCTCTTTTAATAATTTTTGTGTTTCTTAAATCTTCATTTTTCCTGGCAGTGTAGAAGAATTGATTAGGGTTTTAATGATATGTTGCATTGTCTTCATTATGATACAATCATTAGTAAGTATATATACATCCCAAAAATAGACAAAGTAAGACTATTAGGCCAACTATACACCAAATATACAAGCCCAATATATAAACATATATATATACTAGGTCCAATATTTCCACTTTTACTTTAGTCAAATATTCTCATTTCTCAAGCAACACGAGTTTTTGGAAGGAAAAATTAATTTATATTTTTTACACGGGGATTTTACTAGTTATGTATGTGAAACGAGGAAGTATAAACGTATCACTGTGCTAACTGCTATATACCTTATGAGGTTCTCCAATTGTGTAATCTAAAAGTGTAAATATGCGGGTGTATTAACATATAAGAGATAACATGAGGAACGCAAGAATTTTTCATATGGAACTCCAAAAACTTGGAGAAATGCCACGACATAATGTGTTGAAGTTATGATGCATAGCGCACAACACATATGAGTGTCCACATTGATAAAAAAAGAAAAGAAAAGTGATGAGTTTATTTTATAATGCAAAAGGACTACTCCCCTTATTATTGGTATATGTTATAATTTTAATTCTGATTACAAAGTACATTTTAGACCATATACATTAGGGGAATAACTAAAAAGTGAAGGTTTGTGTGTTAAATAGGGATGATCAAATACTGCTAAATGTGATAGCTTTCTATCTTGCCAATCGAGGGATGGAGACTGCAAAAAATGTTCCCTTCTTTAGAATGGATGGTTTGATTTATGCATTCTTACTTCACATGGGTCCTGTGGAGTTTCTTTACTACTGGTTACATCGAGCTCTGCACCATCACTTCCTCTACTCTCGCTACCACTCTCATCACCATCTTTCAATTGTCACCGAACCCATCACTTGTAAGTCGCATGAAGTTAACTAAGGATAAGTTGCCGTTTTAAAATAAGTGAAACACTTTTCTCAAAAAATGCTCACATAAAAGAGAGAAATATTTTACTTATTTTAGAACAAAGAAAATATTAATTTTACTAATTATGTGTAAATTTTAATTGTGAATCCTCTTCTTTTCGTATTTATTGTTTTGATTATTGCTGAGTGCAGCGGTCATCCATCCGTTTGCGGAACACATATTATACTTCACTTTGTTTGCTATACCAACGCTATCTACTACGTTGGCTCGAACTAGCTCCATAGTTTCTTTAGCCCTCTATGTCACTTACATTGACTTAATGAACAACATGGGCCATTGCAACTTCGAGATTATCCCTAAATGGTTGTTTAGCATATTTCCTCCCCTCAAGTATCTCATGTACACTCCCTCGTAAGTACTCTCCGTTTCTTTTTTAACTACACACTTTCATTTTTTATCTGTATTTTTTAATCTACATATTGTTGATTTTCTATATTTGGTAACATATCTCATATATCTTCTCGCCTCCTTTTCCTCCCATATAGTCAACTTTACTTTTATATTAAAATTAGACTGTTTGTTTTAATAATTTTTGTTATATATAATAACTCATCTTAAAATTTCTCTCTTCATCTTTTGAGTTTTTCTCTCCGTCTTTTCAGTTTTTCTCTCACACCTTTAGACTTCTTCTCTAGTTCTCCAGAAGTAAAGGGTGTAAATTAATAAGAAAAAACATGAAGTATTTCTCACCCTAGGTCAATAATGCTAGAAGGTTCGCTATTGTTTCGATGTAATTCAAGTCTATAAGATGTTGTTACTCCTCATAACTTTGACGATTATTTATCATAAATATATATATATATATATAGGTAAAACTAGTCAAGTAGGATGTTATTAGAATTGTTATAAAATAAATTTTCAAAATTTTATTTTTTCATATAATTTCTCATTGATAATCAGAGATATAAATGATGGTAAAAAATGTTACACTTTTTTTTATATGTAAATAAAACTAGGAGAAAGTTGTTGTGCATGCTTGAAGACCTTAACAATAAATAAATATAAAAATTCACAACTATTTTAAAAATAAGCAAGTAGAACACAAGTCACAATACACTATAGTTTTGTTAATTGCTTCTCTGTGGTGATAGGTTTCACTCTTTGCATCACACTCAATTTCGGACAAACTACTCACTCTTCATGCCATTCTATGACTACATCTATGGATCAATGGACAAATCTACAGATACTCTTCATGAAACTTCTCTCAAGAAGCCAGAAGATATTCCAGATGTTGTTCATCTTACACATCTAACAACACCACAATCTGTCTACCATCTTAGGCTAGGGTTTGCCGCCCTTGCCTCGGAACCTTTAACCTCCAAATGGTATCTTTGGCTTATGTGGCCTCTCACATTATGGTCCATGATCTTGACATGGATATATGGTCGGACGTTCATCATTGAAAGAAACACCTTCAAAAAGCTCAAGGCGCAGGCATGGGCTATACCACGCTATAATATACATGTAAGTTTATTTGACATTGATACTAGTATTGGACATTGGTACATGTTCAAGTGCTTGACTCGATTGTTCTATATAAAAAAAATATCGTAATTTTAGCTTGAAAAAAATGTTGAAGCTATGATGTATAGCGCACACTACATGTGAGTATCCCACATTGATTATATAAGAGAGATGGGCTCACTTTATAATGCAAAGGGGCTACTCCCTTTATTGCCTTATGGTTTTAAGGTGTAACATCCTTTGTGCTGTAAAGTGGACTCTCTCTCCTTGTTATGGGTGCGGTCCAGGCCCATATTTAACATTGTATCAGAGCCAGGCCCACAGAGTAAGGGGTTACTCCCCTTATTGCCATATGGTTTTAATTTGGAACCTCCAAATTAAAATGATTGAAGTATTCAATTCATGCTAGAATGTCACAAGAAATTAATGAAAGGTTTTGAATCCCACATAAATAATTACAACTTTTAGTGTAAAACTAGTTATTAGGCCCGGGCTATTCCCCGGGTAAGAAAAAAAAATATAATACTTTATGACAATAACACTAAATACAACTTAGCCTAGTGGTTAAAACTTTAGTATATGTACTTGAGGTCTTAAGATCAAACCCTATACTATGCAACTTCTTAATTTTTTTATTGTACATGGATTACATGAACTAAAACTCCTAGGAAGAGCGTCACGTGGCACAGTTTCTTGTTTTCGCACGCCTTTTAATATATTTGTATAGATAATTCAAAGGAAAATTATACTCATATTGCCTACAATTAAGTGGTCATCGAACAGGCCTAACCAGACCCAACCTTGAACCGATTTGTAAGAATATCGGCCCAGGCCGAAGCGCCGGATTAATCGGCCTGAACGGTCCGGGAATCGTACAACCAAACGTGCACTTTTGGTTTAGATGTTGGCTAATAATGTAAATTTGATTGGTTCTTATCAATTGAACAATGTAAATTCGGATACAATAAAATTAAGTGGCACTTTTGTTGAGATGTTGGCTAATAATTTTCTGAAATATATATATATATATTTTTGTGTAGTATGTTTTACAATGGCAGCGAGCTGCAATAAACAAGTTGATTGAAGAAGCTATACTAGAGGCAGATAAGAAAGGAATCAAAGTAGTAACCCTTGGACTTTTAAATCAGGCAAGTTATGATTCTATCATTCTTACTCTTTTTTTTTTATGTTATGCTAAATCAACTATGTTATGAGTAGTGATATTCATATATCTTACAGATGGGAAATATTTGCCCTTTGTATTATATGAGACACGTCCACTATATTGTACACATACACTATATAGTGATTAGTGACTATACAGAAGAAAGAAAATGATCACTGTTCCTTTCTTAGCTTCCTTGCATGGTCATAAATGATAATTAATAGTTAGTCTTGTAAGAGACTATCTAATTTTAACTTAAAATTAGATACGACCCAAGCTTAATATTAAGAGGAGAACATGTCACCTTTTTAATATAGTGACTAGTTTAATCTATATATTTAGGGATCAGGTTAATCTATTTCGTGGCCAGTTTAATCTATTCAGTAATGACATTCTTCAATCCATTCAGTGACTAGTTTAATCCATTTAGTGACTAGTTTAATCCGTTCGGTAAAATTTCCGAGTTTTTTTTAAAATTATTTGTTGTAGTTGGATAATCAAGAAAAAAAAAGGAAGGAAAAGAGAAGGGATGACTAGGATAGTGTTGGGTTAGAGTGAAATGAAATGGGCTTGTTAGAAAATTCAGTCTTGAGTTCGTCTAATTTTATGTTAAAATTAGACCGTCTATTCTAATAATTTGTTTATAATTAATTCATGAGAGGCAGAGGGGTAGGTGTGCAAGGAGCCTAACAGCACAGGGTCCTAAAATTATTATAAGGGGCCTAAAATTATTATTATTAAAAATTATACTAAATATTTGAGTAAATCACCTTATTTTTCACCCTTAATAAATTTCTAAATGATCAACTTTTAAATTTTCAACTTTTCATCTTTAATATCCCAAACATCCATTTTTATTTTTTATAAATTTGGTGCCTAATTTTCATGTTAGAACAAAATCTCGAAATCTTCAAGACAGCCTGGTGAGCGGAAATATCAAATACTTCCTCCGTTTTTTTTAGATGTTACACTTTCTATTTTAGGAAGTTTTAAATTAGATGTTACACTTTTATATTGGGTAATAACTTCTCTCTATCTCTCTCCTATCACATGTTCACATGGGACCCTTTTGTTTTTCATTCTCTCTATCTCTCTCCTCTCCAAAAATCACCTAGGAGTCCGTGATTTGAAAAGTGTAACATCTAATAAAAAACGGAGGAAGTATATAATTTGTTCATCTCGAAGATGAAGATATTATTCCACTTTATTTGCTAGCTTAGATTCCATATTGTGATCTATTTATGTTTCTTCAGGAGGAGCATTTGAACAGATATGGTGAATTATATTTGGAAAGGCACCCTAAGCTTAAAGTAAAAGTGGTTGATGGTAGTAGCTTAGCTGTTGCAGTGGTGCTTAATAGCATTCCTAAGGGAACTTCCCAAATTGTTTTTAGGGGTAGGCTATCTAAAGTTGCTTATTCCATTGTCTCTGCGCTGTGTCACAAGGGCATCCAGGTAATTCTCCATCTTGTTTAGGGAATTTCAGCTGTTAATTCTCCATCTTCTTTCATGACTGAAACCTAGCATGTAGTTTATTTATACTTCCTCCGTTTCTTTTTACTCGCTACACTTCTCATTTCACGGACTCCTAGGCAATTTTTGGAGAAGAGAGAGGTAGAGAGTAAAAAGAAAAGGGACCCATGTGGGAGGAGAGAGATAGAGAGAGTTTATTTCCCAAAAAAGAAGTGTAGCAAGTAATGTGAAACTTCCCATAATGGAAAGTGTAGCGAGTAAAAAGAAACGGAGGAAGTATATCTAAATTGGGTCATGAAAGAAAAGACATCTAAGTCAAAATATGAATTAAGTTCCTAATATTAATATATAGTTTGTAATTTGATGGTTTAAATTCTATAATTAAGGAGGGTCCATCCTATTAAACTTTTTTGGACTTATATCTTAACTATTTTATATTTTTTAAACACTATCTAAATTTATCATAACTTATCAGAAATTATTAAAAATTATTAAAGTTTATTTTGTACAATATTTGAACTTAACATAATTTATAAACATACACTATCTAAATTTCTTTCATTTATTAATATTTTACTTTGAAATATTAACATCAAGTATCACTTGGTTTAGTGTTTTAAGACATTAGTATATGTGCTAGCTTGTGATCTCAGGATCGAATCTTACATAATGCATTTTCTATTTTTTTAGTGTATGTAATGGATTACATAGTATAAAATTCTCCAAGCGAAGGCGCCACGTGATATCGCTTCGTGCTTAGGAACGCCTTTTAATATATTAGTATAGATATATATAATATGTTATCGTATTATATGTTTCCTTTAATTTGCAACTGAATCTCAAATACATGGACGTAAAGACCTAATTAGCTACATGGTGTCTACAAAATCGTATGGATATGTAGGCCTTTTCTTTACTGTTTTCCTGTGTTTTTGTAAGTTTTCATGGTTTATTGATTAACCTATACTATTTACTATTACTGTATTCAGGTTTCTACGCTACGAAGTGTTGAATATGAGAAGCTTAAGAACAAACTACCAACTGAAGATTGCAACAATTTGGCCCTTTCAGTAAAAAGTTGCAATCAGAAGGTAATGTATATTAAAAAGAGTGTTAGGTTGAGAGGATTATATTTTCTCCGAAAAAGTAATTTGTTCCATTAGTTTCTTATGTTTGGTTTATAAGGAATGAAAATGCTTTCTAAAGGATCACAAGCCATGCCACATTTTACTCTAGATATATATACCTTCAGGTTTTTGTTCCCCCATATATCAATTAATCATCTTAATTCTCTCGCTCCATTCTCTATTTTATATGTCTCTCATCATTTTCTCTTGTAAAGAACTGAATAACGGAAAGCTAATTTACAATTGCATTTTTCCCATGAAATATTTTCTGGTCAACTAAATATAGCCTACTAAGTATAAATACATCATCTTTATATTTCGAGATTTGTTTCTTTTAGAGCAAATAAATTGTTATGCCTCGTCTTTTCATGTACTTTCTCTGTTTTTTATCTTTCTCACCTGAAATCTTGACACTATTTATACTTAGAGAGAATCTTCTCAATTTTTTTCAATTTATAAGAAAAAATATAGTCATGTGTGATCTTGTTTTATTCGTCTACATCATTAATATTCAATCGTTATAATTTTTACTAATATATGATGAAAGATATTTAAGTTCAAAGAGCTACGTTGGGAGACACATACATGATAGTGAGAATGATAAAAAAACACAGGGAGTAGCATGAAGTTGGATTTGTTTTAATGCATTTTCAAAATCAAAAAATTTTACTTACTTTATATGTTAACACCTTGCTAGTATTTTTTTGTGCCTAACTTCTTCCTTTTTAGTGCCTTTTTGTTAATATCAAGGACAAATGACACAATGCAATTACTTTCTATGTTTCTTTTTAAGTAACTAACTTCTTCATTTATGTTAGAGATTTTGAGGAGAATTTAGACAATTAAAAAGAAATGGATGAAGTATATATGTGTCAGGATAGATTTAGTGACACAATCAAAATTATCAAAGAAAAAGCAAGCGCAATTCCTAAAACAAACTAACAGATTTACAAGCGATTATTATGTAAAACTCTGGAATCCACCATAAAAGAGTTAAAACTCTGAGATATTATTATTAGAAGAAAAGCTGACTTCTAATGACCGGTAATAATGTTTAAATAGTCAAAATAAAAACCCTAATACAAGATCTGGAAATAATAAAATCTGAAAATAATTAAAATGTTGTTTTTGGACCATAAACAAACTCAGATGACTTAAAAAGGGCATAGTGGTGAGTTTAACTCATTTACCCGTTTCCCTCTTCAAAAAGGTATTTTATTAATCTTTCCGACTCTGTGAGCCTGACTAGTAGAAATCATTTCATGCTTTTTCGACAAACTTCTTCGTCGAACTTTTCCGCTAAGCTTCTTACGTCATTTGGTCCTAACAATATGTTCAATCTGACACTATAGATAATGTGGATGTTTCAGTAATTATGTCTTTTCTACAGGTATGGTTAGTAGGAGAAGATTTAACAGAACACGAGCAATCAATGGCATCAAAAGGAACTATATTTATTCCCTTCTCTCAGTTTCCTCCTAAGAAAACAAGAGAAGATTGCTTCTATATGAATACCCCATCATTGGTGGCTCCTAAAATTTTTGGAAACTTGCATTCTTGTGAGGTACATCAATTGTTTACTTTCCCGTCTCCCCCACTTTATTGTTTTTTTTGGTGTTAGAGAGGCCACAAGGACAAAAGATGAGAATCAATTCCAGTATCTCTTGGAATCGAAATAAAAACTCTTTCCAACTGAGCTATCCCTCACTCTCACTTTATTTTGACATACTAATACAAGTTTGTATTTTTTTGGAAGAAATAAGCTGATGTTTTTGCTTGTGTAAGCAGAATTGGCTGCCGAGAAGGGTGATTAGCGCGCGGCGGGTGGCCGGAATACTTCATGCTTTAGAAGGATGGAATGTGAATGAATGTGGCGATACAATCATTGACATTGATAAAGTCTGGGGAGCATGCCTTCAACATGGATTCCGCCCGTCCATGACCAGTTCAACTTAGGTTATGAAAACATGTTATTATTACTGCAAGACTATATTTGTGAGGGAATAAATTTATATTATTTGTCCCGTCAAAAAAAAAAAAGTTTATATTATTTGTAAGGGAAGTATATATACTAGTTGTTTTTATGGGAATGGTAATAGACCTAGAAAAGGCAGGTCAGGTCACAGTACTTTTATCAACCTTATTAGAAATATAATCCTTGAGTATTTTCATTAACCATAATGTCAATATATACAACATACTACAAAGGGAATATTCTACATAATATTCTCCTAATTATAATAAGAGAGATACACTAAATAATACAACACTAGGTTTTGGACCCGTGCATAATGCACGGGAACTTTAATACAATAAAAAAATTTATATATCCGTTACATTGAAAACATATAAACGGTTATTTACGTCTACTTGATCAAAAACTTTGTGTTTAAGAGAAATACACATTTATATTAATTATAAAGTTGTTTAACAGATACATGATATTCATATGTTTTGGAAGACTTCTTTTTAGAGCAAATCAAAATGTTTTAAGAAGCTACTTCATCCGTTCGTAGTCTAATATAACAATGAGATTTTTACACTATTCATTCACTATCATACCCTTTCACTATATATTGTTATTTTTATGTAAAGACAAATATAGTCATGTGGGGTATTGTTAGATTCGTCTTGATATATACTTTCAAAATATCAAATGTATAATTTTACTAAATAGTAAATAAAGATATTAATAGTAAAAATTGAGCATTGGCAAGCGTGAAAACCCAATTGCTGCAGTAGAAAAAGAACGGAGGAAGTATAATATAGTCAGAAGCAATTATATCATCATAAGTAAAGCCAACAACACCTTAGGAGGAAGATTGGAATTCCAGATTTTCTTCCACACTTCCGATACAATAGAATCGCCAACAACTGTATGGGAATTCTTAAAAAAATTAATAAAGTGATGGTCTTATTTAGTAGAACATACCAATTTTGGTGTAGCCCCATAGAAAGCCATCATCTAAGGGTTGAGATGGTAAAGGTTAAGGATCTCAACCGCCTCAACAGGGAGAAAATTTGCACGAACTTGGTTTTCATCCCAGTAACCAGTAGGGGGTCAATCGTCTCAGAAACTCTCTCTACATTACATCTTCATTTTTTCCTCGAAATGGCCTTAAAGTATTAGACTTCCCATTATCTTTCTGATACAGGAGTACTATTAGGCAATTTTTACCAATGACTGAGAAATGGCTACATAAAATTGGCCATGACTGAGAACTGGTCTCGGGAGATACAAACCCACCATGCGATAGGGATTGTCCTTGACTTTTGACACACGACCAACTAAAATTGCCTTTTTTGAAACCTCAGAGGAAATTTGTTCCATCTGACGGAATGAGTACCATACGGGGTATAAATACCTTATTCCACGTTGCTACCTAAAATGACCACAATTTCGATGATATATTGTATCATACTTTATTCCCCATTTCATCTGGTGGAATGAGTATCATACAGGGTTTCCCCACTCTACTTTTTTCCTAAATACCTTATTCCCCGTTGCTACTTGAAATGATCACAATTTCGATGATATATTGTATCATACCTTATTTCCCATTCCATCTGACGGAATGAGTATAATACAGGGTTTCTCAATTTACTTTTCACCTCCCAAAGACTACCTCAAGTGACTTCAATGGTCCACAATTAACCCTTATTCATTAATTTCTTCCTAAAACCAATTTTCGAATATATTAAGCGAACTAAAGTTTTAATATTCATTAAGACTAATTTAGAAAATGTAAACAAATATAAATACCACTACTTGTATAATATATGTGTGTTTTATAGGTTCTTTATAAGATGTACATTTCAATATTATCTTCTACATCAAAGAAAAAAAAAACCAAAACAAAGTTAAATAAATTAACAACTTTTCCAATTCAATAACTTTATTTGATCTTTTCAAAATAGTTTCACTCTATTATAAACCAATTAAACTTGAATACTTATAAATCCCCCTTTTTTTTTACATATAAGCTTGACAATTAACTCATCTTGTTGATTCACCTTCTAAATTAGTGTCGCAATGCTCATTAGATATCTCTCTTTCCAGTCTAATATCGTCCACACGATTTATGGTTTAAAAATTGTAACATTACTTTTATATATAAATATAAGATAATTATTTTACTTGTAGTTCCCTAAAATGACCACAATTTTGATGATATATTTTATCTTACATCATTCCCCATTTCATCTAACTGAATGAGTATTATACAATATTAATTATATAAGAAAATCATGGCGCTGCTTAACTTTAATGATGAATAAGTGAGAAATATCTATTTTAGCAAGGAAACTATATTTAATCATGCATATAAGAAATAATTATTGATATCCTATAATGTCAACTACTTCATGATTCACTCATACTTTCATATATAATTTGAGTTTAGGATGTTAAATTTATGAACAGTTATATTAGTTTTTTTTTTTGCAAGAATAATTAGTTAAAGAATATTGGATTATATTGAAGAAAAATAATTACTATTCTTAGTTTCTTAATACACGAACATATTTCTTTTTGGGATATTTCATAAAACTTGCAAAATAATTCGCAAACTATTATAAAAATTAAAGAAAGCTTTATTTTATAATTTAAGCACATGTGTCATGTTTTCACTCTCTCTCCTACTCTTTTATTTTATAATTTTTATAGAATGGGCCAAATTCAAAGTGTGTGAATTTTCTTTAAAAATGATATTAGTATCAAGCGTAAGTTCATAAGTGTATGTACTTATATCGTTTGTTTCATTTGAATGTAAGAATGTGGGAAAATATTTTAGTGACCCTAGTCCCTAAGCCTAAGGTTGTCAACCTTCTTAGTCGCAATAATAGAATAATATATTAATATATATCCAATAAATTGGAGAGAGAATTGCCATAGATTAATGTTTTAATGTACTCTTGACCTTAACTTTTTAGTAGTGAGAAGAATATCCATTTTTATCTTTAAACAACTTATCTTGTCTGACATTTTCTTAATTCTCCCTTAAGTTGTCTGAAAAACACTTAATTATTATATCTAAATTTGTTTAATCTTATCTAAATTTTCCAAACTTATATTATCATAGTTATGTCAAAATTAGTTAAAGTAGACAGATGCTTATATATTGGTTTTCATTTTTTTTTACCTAATTCAATTTCTTGAACATATATATAGATGAACTCTTATTTTACCTCTCACTTTAACTTTGTTTTTTTTAAAAAAATACTTTTAGTATGTATTGGTCATGGATATGATTTTTTTATGATTATCATATTAGCTTACCTAACCACTTTGGGACTAAAAATTGAATATTTGAGTTGTTATTGTTTTTGTTATATGTAATCTCTAGTCATAATCATGGTGTGTTATATTTTTTTCAACAAAATCATCTTTTTATTTCTTGTTTGGTAATAAAATAAACTTGCATTACTATTATTATTACATTTGCATATTTTCTTGAAGGGGTAGCATCTCATGATAATGGTGTGGTATTCATTACCAAAAGTGAATAATATTAAAAAAAAAAACTTATTAGACCAATGTACCCATTGGCTTGAAATTAGGTAATTTTTAAATTAATTATATTATATAAGTTTGATAGGTGTGATGAAAAACTTAAATTGTTATACCAACGCACCCATTGGCTTGTACTTAGCTAATATTTGTTTTATATTTGAAATTTCATATTTTGACTTTTTGAGTATCTTGTATTAGTGAAAAACTTAAAGTTGTTATATTCAATTCATCTTTTTCATTGTATATTTTCTCTCTCCCTAAATTGGTATTTAGCTTGAAAATAATTCCATAACTGGTTTTTGTGAAAATAATAAGAATGACCGCTAAGATAATATATGATTTTCGTTTTAAAAAAAAAAGATAATATTTGATTTGTTTCTTAATTGATAATTGGTTGATTGATTCCTTTAGTTATTGTAGTTGATATTATTTCCTTCATTGTTACACAATCGGAGGAATTAATTGATTATTGTTAAAATTATTTTTAGCAATGCCACGTGGCATAAGCAAGCATTAGGTCGAAAAGTTGAGGGTGAAGGAGAACAGAGGAAGGTTGAGGTCTTGCCACGTAGGACAATTTTTTCTTGCTTTAATATTATATATGATTATTTACATAGTCTAACACCCCCCTTAGTGGAAGCGGGAGGTGCACGAACGCTTAGACTAGCTTGAAAATCATCAACAAGAACGCGGGGAAGCCCTTTTGTTAAATTGGCTGCTATTTGATAACAGGAAGCTAAGGAACCTGATTAACACGGTGTTTCACGCACAAATAAAATGAATATACATACATTTCTATGTGTTTAGTGCGTTGATGTTGAACTGGATTAAGTGTCATATAGATGGTACTAATGTTATCGCAATAAACCAAATAAAGTAGCTTTGCGGATAGGACAGTGTAATTCCAGGAGAAGATCGCGGAGCCAATAAGACTCGGACCCCACATTGGCCACTCCCCTGTACTATGCTTCTGCACTAGAACAAGACAGAGTAGGTTGCCGCTTAGCGGACTAAGATAGTAAGTTATTATCCCTAAGAAGATGTAGTATCCAGAGGTAGAACGACCAATGTTAAGGCACCCTCCCCAATCGACATCAATGTGTATTAAATAAGACCAGTGAGAGATGAGGGATACAAGTGTAAACCAAGGTCCAAAGTGCCTTGAACATAACACACAATGCGCTTAATGAGCATCACGAGGATCATGCATATATAGACAAACTTGTTGTACTAGATAGGAGATCTTAGGACAAGTGAAGGTCAAATATTATAATTCCCCTGTTAAGCTACGATATTGAGTAGGATCTAATATGGGGCAACCAGCATTAGCGCCTAATTTGGCCTTGGTGTCAACAAGAGTAGCAGAAGGATGCTAAGCAGACATATAAGCACGCTCTATAATCTCCATAACATATTTCTTTTGTGAAAGAAATTGACCATCAGCATGTCGGGAAACTTCAATGCCCAAAAAATAACTCATTGGACCCAGGTCCTTTATGGCAAACTCAGAACTGAGGCGATGAAGGATGGACTGCCGAAGAGACCCTGAGGAGGCAGTAAGAAGAATAATATTATCAACATATAATAAGAGATATGCCATGTCCTTATCCTAGTGATATATTAATAAAGACTGATCGATCGGACTGACTATGAGAGAAGCCCATGGTAGCAACATAATCTATAAATTGTTGGTACCAAGCATGGGGAGCCTTCTTGAGACCATACAAAGACTTCTTTAAGAGACATACATAGTCAAGATGAACTGGATCTCGAAACCCCATGAGTTGATGCATGTAAACAATTTCCTGCAAATCACCATCTAACTGATAAATGGACCAAGACTTGGACAAGGCGATACTCAACACAATACAAATAGTAGTTGATTTAACAATCGGATTGAACGTATATCCATAATCAACACCAACCTACCGAGACCTGCCATCACCAACAAGACGGGATTTGTGCCTCTCAAAAGAACCGTCAGATTTTTCTTTATGACGAAAAATCCACATAGAGCGAAATAATATTCACATCAGAGGGACGATTGAAGATTAAGTTGGCATTTGGGTTTGAAATTGCCATGTTGATTGCGTGTGGTCATTTGTGGCGAGAATTTGGAAGATGGCTAGGCATTTTTGGATGGATTTGAGTGAATGAGATGTGGACTAGAGGCATGATAGGGTGAGGGAGACACGGTAGTGGACTAGCCAGGAGGAGATAGGTGAGGCCCATGTGCCACGCTAGGAGAAGCTGGGCTAGGAAGGAAATGGGCATACTGGGCTAGGAAAGCTCAGAGAGTTGGGCGAAGTAGTGGCACGGGCTGGAGAAGGCAAGGGGACTATGTGGGGAGGAGAATGAGGAGCGAATGGGCCTGAGAATGGGTTGGGAGGCTTAGTTGGAGTGTGAGTTGTATCAGAAAGGCTCAAAGGCTGATGAGTGGCATTTGTGATTAATCAGCAAGAGTAATGTGGGGGGAAATGCAAGATTCCTAAAATTCATTATGAGCAGGACTAATTGTGTGAATTTTGGCAAATGGAAATTGGGTTTCATAGAAAATGACGTGGTGGCTAATTATGATGTGATGGCTTGACATGTCATAACACTTATATATACCCACAATGATTTAGAGGATATCCCAAAACACACAAGGAGTAGGTCGAGCTTGGAGTTTATGGATCCTAGGAGAAGGGTGAAGAGGGTAACATAAACACCCAAAGGTGCGGAGATGATCATATCATGTCTCTTTTCGGAAGAGGAGTCGAAGAGGTGTTTGGTATGAGAGGATTTTGTATGGAAGTATGTTATGAAGGTAGGTAACCATTTGCAAGCCATGATGCCAAAAGGAAGAAGAATTTTTCGTTCAGTACAACCATTTTGAGAAGAAGTATATGGGCATGAAAAACAAAACAACATGCCATGTAACTAGTGCTGTCAGTTTGGTTGAAAACCGATGGTTAAACTGCAAATGGTTGATCAACTGAACTGAATAAACTGAACTGAATTGACCCATAACTGAAAAATTAAAAACCGATAAGTCAATCAGATTAAAGTAAACTGCAATTAACTGAACTGAAACTGAACTGAAACTCAACCGAAAACATACCAAACTGAAATTAACTGCACGAAAAACCGATTTAAACTGAACTGAACTGGAAATGAACTGAATTTAACTGAAAACTGTTTCAAATTGTTTTTAACTGAACTGAATCAAACTGAATCAAACTGTTTTTAACTGAACTGAATCAAACTGTTTTTAACTGAACTGAATCAAACTGTTTTTAACTGAACTGAATCAAACTGTTTTTAACTGAACTGAATCAAACTGTTTTTAATTAAAATGTTCAAACTACGACGAGATTTCTCGTTGTAAATGCGCTTGATCTTGTCGCAAATGGTCTTTTACGACGAGAAACGCGTCTGGTTGTCACTCGTCGTAAAAGGCTTGGTCGTAAAAAATTTTACGATCAGTTAGACTAAGTCGTTGAGGTTTGATGGTCCTCAGATTAGAGAAGCTTTTTTTTATAAGGATCTACATTGAGCTTACTTAATTTATCTACGAAATACTACATTGATCTTTCGTTGAACTTATAAATAATTTATAGGGATAATCATATATGAGCTTACTTAATTTAATTTATTAGCTTGGATCTCATAGATACAAATGTAAAAACCAAAGAATAAAGAAATTGTATTCAAATCTCATAGATACAAATGTAAAAACCAAATCCAAATTTTTATTTACATCACAACATATTTTACAAATTACAACTAAACAAAAAACATGAAAACAAAAATATTATTTTTTTTCAATTTACAATATATAAAAATCCTAAAGTAATCCAAAATTAAAGTAATCTAAAGTAATCCTAAAGCACCCTACAATACAATAAACAGTTAGCATAGGTAACATAAAAAAAAGGATGAAAAATTTGATGTAATAACTTACCAAAACATAACCACACCAAATGTAAATATGTAATGCGTTGAAAAAGATAAAAAAAATTAAATTTGGGCTCTCAGAATACTATCATCATCGAGCACATAGTCCCAAAACAATAACCCAAATTGTCAACTAAAATTATTTGAATCCATCAAGATGCTATGGGCATCACCTCACTAAAGTAATCCAAAATGAAATTATGTGTACTCTAGTGAGAGTTCCCAACATATATAGCAACTCGGGTTCCAAACAATTTAATCAAAAAATAGGAAAAAGTTTAGAGACTTTATTTCGGAAAGGGACACTTACAAAGCCCAACAGCAACCAGCAACTTAACATGCTCAAAATTTTGCTCTCGGAAAATTTTCGTCATCGAGCACTTACCCTCATTCCAAAAAAAAAGGAAATATATCAAGCTCAACAGAATCCACCCACCAACATATCAAGCTCAACAGAATCCAACCAGCACAAATCAAGTTCAACAGAATCCAACCAGCACAAATCAAGTTCAACAGAATCCAACCAGCACAAATCAAGTTCAACGGAATCCACCCAGCACAAATCAAGTTCAACGGAATCCAACCAACACAATTCAAGCTAAACAGAATCCAACCAGCACAAATCAAGCTCAACTGAATCCAACCAGCTACCGTATCAAGTTCAACATAATCCAACCAACCAATCCCAAAGATTGGACAACCAAAAAAATAGAACCATACCAAGCTCAACTCATCCAACACATGTACCAAAATCAACAATTTCAGTCCAACAAAAAAATCAAAAATCAATGTTCCAAACTTGCCACCAGCTATTAAATAATTACAGCAACCAAAAGTTGCACAACCAGCTTAAAACTGGCAATTTCACTGAACAGCAACAAAAACCCGATGTTCAGCGACAACGGGGTACAGCAACCAGCAGCAACAAAAGGTGGTTATTCCACCTAAAAAAATCTTAAAATTAGCAATATTATTGAAAATTTATAAGTAAAATTTTTAAACAAACACCAAACACACTACCTACCGGAAGTGAGAGCACATCAATATCATCATCCACACAATCTGTCTCGTCCATGGCATTTAAAACAACTCTCTAATTCTTCCTCTTTAAGATACCCAAACAACCAATTCTGCGTAGTGACAAAAGCCTCTACATTTTTAGGGAGCAAAGATGACCTATATTTGGTCAAAACCCGCCCACCCATGCTGAATGAAGATTCAGAAGCAACAGAAATAATTGGAATAGCCAAAATATCCTTGGCCATTCTAGAAATAATAGGATATGCAGAACACTGAGACTGCCAATACTTGAGCACATCAAAATCAGAACTACGCTGAATTAGGGGAGCACATCAAAATCAAATTTTTTACAATTGACTAACATCATCATAATACACAAATAATTACTAAAAAATCAGATGAATTTTTAAACAAAATCAAAAAAAACATGCTTATATAAATATTATATACCAAATCCAACTTCAAAAAACAAAAAAAAAATATAGATCTGAACTCCTAACCACACCATAACATGGAAATTACGTGATTCAAAAGAGAAAACAAGAAAAAAAGAAAAAAGAAATTTGTGTTCTTAACCTGGATAGGGTCGTTTTCTTCGAAATTCTTCTCTCTTCAATCGCCTCTTTGAGTCTTTGTGTCTACAATCTTCTCTTCTTTCTGTTCTTGTCTTCAATCTTCACCAATTTCTTCTTTCTCTTCTTGTCTTGTCTTCAATCTTCACCAATTTCCATGATGAGAATTATAGCGTAGAGAGGAGAATTTGATTTTGAGAAAAAAAACGAGAATAGTGCGAGTGTGTGAGTGTGGGTTTGAACTGAGTGGAAGAATTCAGAGAGAAGAAGCCGTCGAAGATTCTAGCTTTCTAGGGTTTGTGTTATGAAAGTGAATATGTGATTGTGTTTTAACCTATGGTATATATATGCATGGAGGAAACATTAGGTTTTCAGAAATCTAATTAAATTGGGCCAACCCAATTCCCCAATCTCCCATTAATCCCATATATAATACATTGATACATCCGGCAAAAATGTAAATAATCAATATTGATATCAATTGATAATGAATTAATGATATGCATAATTGATACCAAAATGGCAAAATTAGATTGAATTATTATTATTGTTATTATTATTATTGTCATTATTATCGAGACATTTATATAAATATAGTCACATATGTACAAAGTTAAGAGAAATTAGTAGAATAGTGTTATACTATATTAGTGATTATAGCATAACATATACGGGATATACATATACCTGTATAAGGTTATTGTAATAACTAATATGTCCTCTTTTGAGTTGTATCGTAAATTATTTGGAAATAACAAAGATTCATATCATAAAACAAATTATCTTGAATCTTTATAATGACTAATGTTAACCAGTAGATAATTATACTAGCTAGCTATATTGCTCTAAGGTCATTAATATTTTGATTATAGTCGTTTACATGAATTATAGTATAACAATATAATTATATTAACGTGTTATATATATGTATACTTTTGCTTATCAAGCTATAATTCTTATAGAGTTATAGTGTTACGTATACAACTGTCAGTCTATCACTTAATTATCTAATAGTTAGATTATATCTATTTAAGTGAACTTATTGTGTAACGATGTAACTTATATGAATTTCATTGAGTTGATAGTAACTTCTTATAATTTATGTTCTATATTGTTATTGCTTTCATTGTCATCATAGCTATTTATCGTACACACGAGTTGACTAAGAGTAACTGACTAAGTGTCATCATAGTTATTGTTACTATTATTTGTATTATTACTATTTTCATCATCGCTTTATGTTACTTATTAATGATACATTAATATATCTCATCCCATTACAATTTACAACTTGCATTAATTGAATTAGATGTGTTAGTTATGAAATGGATTTAACTTACGGACTATTAAGCTTAAATAAATGATTGTTATCTTGAATTAGTTTATCGACTTACATTGGTCTGCTCATTAATCTTGTCTGACAACAACTTATTCTACTTCAATTGGATATGTTTAGTTTCAAAATTAGTTGCAATTAAATATGACTTGGTTAAATAGAATATAGCTATGTTAATCAACTTAATGACTTATATTGATATACATCGTCCATCTAACCCAATAACTACATATTAGTTCAATCATATGTTTTATGTTTCAAAATGCATTTCAAATAAAGACGATTAACTCAAATATCGTATTGTTATCTTAAATTAACTTAGAGGCTACATTGGCACATTCATTATGTACGCTAATAAATACTTGGATTATTTAAGTAGATGTTTTTTTGTTTCAAATTCCATTATACATTAGAACTTTGGAAGACATAATGCTTAACCACTTATATTAAATGATTTATAGAGTAATTCATCATTATCAATCATCATCTTAATCGTTGACCACAACCAATGACAAATTCATCATTGATAGTTACACATTGGAAAGCTATAAAATAATGAAGAATTTGAAATTGAATTTTTCAATATCAGCCAAATGTTGAACCTTTAATAAAATAATTTTACAGAAAATATGGCAACTTCAAAATGCCCTTTCGTAGACAAATATATATACGTCCCTTGGTGCATTGTTGTGTTCGACAAGTTTAACGGCACTTTAACTTATGTGATGAAAGTCCAACCGAATCGGAATTTCCTGCAATGGATAACGGATTGACCCGGAGCGAGGCCCGAAGCACACGGAATAACCGATATTAACTTTCACCCGAGTCAATGTGAATTTCCTCGAGAAACCGAAAATAACTGAATCTGAACTGAAAATAACTGTTTAACTGATAGTAATCCGTAAAAAACCAACTGTTTAAACCAAAACTGTACGGGTCAAACCAAAAGACAACTGTAAACTGAACTGAACTTAACTGGAAATTGAATTAACTGTATGGGTTGAAACTGAAACCGAAAAAATTTAAACTGAATCAATTAAGTTTGGAAAAATAAACTGAATTAACTGAACTGAAGTCAACTGAACTGTTTGGTTCAAACCAGAACTGAACTGGTTAACTAAATTGACACCACTACATGTAACTCACATAATTTATGATTTGGTCCATTATCAAACTCTCTTCCATTATCACATGGAAAAGTTTTGACTCTTTCAAATTAAGTTCTGACGTAAGTGCTAAAAGCAAGAAAAATAGCATGCACTTGGGATTTTTTAGCAAGCGGAAAAGTTCACAGAAAATTTATATAATCATCCAAAAATAAAACATAATATATGTGGCCAGATGAAATCAAGATAGGAGAAGTCCAAAGATCATAATGAATCATGTCAAAAGGCATAGTAATAGAAGTAGAAGTAGCAAAAGGTAATCTAACATGTTTTCAAGAACACAACCTTGACAAACAATGGCACTACTAGACTTAGATGGAATAAGTCTAAGAGAATGCAAAACAACATCGTCAGGATGACCTAAACGAGCATGCCATAATTTTGGAGAGAGAGAGAGCCGCAAAAGCGGATGGTGAATAAACATATATATGAGGTGATGGAAGCTAAGATGTGAGGGGATATAAATCACCCGAACTAAGGTATCTCATAATAAGCATCCCAATCTGAAGGTCCTTCATAGAAAACTCGAAAGGATCAAACTCGACAGAAACAGAATTATCGTGAGTAAAACGACGAACATCCACTAAGTTTTTGATGAGTTGGGGAGCATGAAGAACATTATTCAAAGATAAAAGGTGGGTAGAGGGAGGTGAGAGACGCATGTCCATAACCACAAATTGGAATTTTATGACCACTGCCTACTACAATATTTTTTTGATTGCTCAAATTAAAATAGAACGAGAGAGTACCTTGATTGAACGTCATATGAGACAAGGCACCGGTGTCCATGTACCAATTCGCATCCGGGGGATCTAGAGCAAGAGTGTGCATAGCCGAGTCAATGTCCGTGGGAGCATAGCTTAGTGGAGGAGAAATTGTAGCTGCAAAGGCATGTTGTTGAGGTCGTGGACCAAGCACACTGGGCCTAGACTGATAGCTTGTTGAACGGGCCCAAGCAGTAGGATATGGGCTGGTGTGGAGTGGCCCATTGAGGCATCCAATGTATACCCCTCATGATTGTTTTAAAGGGAGTTAGTAGGCTACTCATTCAAACAAGATGCATCTTTGTTTTAGAGAGCTCATTTCCTTAGTTATTCCACAATTAAGAGATTGGTGACCTCATGGGAAGTTTCACGGGGTGCGCATGAGTAAGGACAAAGCGCCGGAAGAACTTGTGTTGGTTATTGAGGACAGTTGTTGGCCCTGAATGTGCATTTGTGACGATAGACTCGGCTCCGGATGGGTCGTGGTGTCACAAATTGTATTAGAGCAATCCTACGACTGCGTGTTGATCATGTGGATAATTGATACAAGGTTAGTCGCCTAGCGAGGAGGATTCTGGGGCTATATCACCGCATATCAAATTATTAGTTGTAAATCATGTACCATGTTTGATATTTCTTGAAATTTTATAAACGAATTTTACTTTTCTTTATTATTTATGGCCTGACATCATTTAGTTAGAATTTTGGTTCTTTAGTTAATATGTGATTAATACCTGTTGAAGTGCCCATTCTTTATGTTTATTATACCATTGGTTATAGTTTGACACCGATTTATTTATGGTTTTACATGATTTAGTTAACAAATATGTTGCAGGTCATTTGTTACTTCATGTCGTCCACAATCTGTTGTTGACTTGGTTTTGAATTTGTTTGAGGAACAAGTTTTTGTTGTTAAAGAAATTGATTTTAGTGGTTTGCTCGATTTACGTGTGACTGAATTTTCAAAGATTTTGATGCCTTGGTTGGTGAAGAACTTCAATCCTTATAGTCGTATGTTGAAAATTGGTGAAGGAAGTGATTACGTGTTGCTAGATCTCGATTTTGTGTTTGATGTGTTTTGTCTGCCGAGAGAGATCAGGTGTGATGTAGTGGAGACTTCTCGAGCACCTAAACATCCTAATTGGGAAATTTATGCTCAGTGGAAGGATTGGTTTGATATTGAAGGGGATAATACCATTCCTTTGCATCTTCTTTATAATGCCATGTGTGTTGAGATTAGGGAAGGGGAAGATGATTTTAAGAAGTTCTTTATTGTATATATGTTTGGCACTGTTTTTTCTCCAGTTTCAAATCGTAGTGTGGGATGTGAAGGTTTTGAAAGCTGTTGATGATGTTGAGAACATCAAAAAATTAGATTGGTGTAAGTATGTTTTTTATTATCTTTGTAAAGCTTGTAAACGTTATTTGAGGAATGAGAAAATTGAATTTTTGGGTGGGTGTTTGTTGTTTCTTCAAATTGGTTACTTGCACTATCTCGAATTCCAAGGTAATGCTACCCCTACTGATTTGTCATTAATCAAACATTGAGTTGATGAGGTTGGAAGTACACGAGTGAAGGAGGAAAGTATGGCTGGGTTTGGAAATGACTATGTTGTTTTGAACACTTATCTAGTTTGTGCTCGAGTGAGTTATAGTGCTTGTTTTGCCACCAACACTACTCAACAGCCACCGGTTGTCGACCCTGTTGCCGACACTGGTCAACAACCTTCTATTGGGGCTAATGCTGCTGATGATCAACCTTTTATTATGGACAATGCAGGTGTTAGTGGTTCTCATCCTGAGCAAGGTGATACTTCATCTCCTCTTAACCAGCGTGTCATTCAATTTGTGCTTCGTGATAGAGTATCAACTAATGAGGAAATACATGCATTGTCAAAGGATGTAAGCCTATTATTATAGCAGAATAGTTTAGAGCTGTTACTCTAGATGTACCTTACCATTTTTCTTTAGTTAACATATCCAGTATATTAGTTAGTGTTGTAATCTAATTAGTCTAGATCTATTGAGTATCAGTCAGTGTTATTTGGCTGAACTATAGTAATATTATATTAAGAAACCATTTATTGGATTAGTTACTTTAGTATATACATTCGTTAACATTTTGTCTGTTAACTTTATTCACTAAATAATTATTCTTAAACTTAGCTTAGTAAATTTATTATCCCTAGACTCAAATAATCCAAACTTATATATTATTGAACTAATGTATTTCATTAGTTACTTTGTTATATACACTTTTTAACATTTTGTCTTTAACATTTATTTTATTGTTGTTGTTATTAGTTAACTTGTTGTCAATATAGATTAGGTAACTTATTTTGCATATAAGTTAATACTTTTGTTGTTTCCTTTTAAACAATCTTGATGAAGCCATGTTAATTTTCTAGAGGAATTTGGATGTGGTTTCAAGATTCCACATTGATCAAGTGCAATTCATTTTATTCACAACAGTAACTTTAAATATGCGATTATTCCTAAATCTAACACATATAAATTAGGGGATTGTGTGGACTGAAACATATGTTAGATATTGAACTCATTTTATGTGGCTGAATGAATTCTTGGTCTATTAGTTGTATGTGACATTTGATAATGTAATATAATCAAAATTTAAATTCATTTGGAAGATGGTAATATAATCCAAAGTTACCATAATTTTTATAGACCGAAATTCTATTAATTTATTATTTTTTGCTTTGTATGATTTTTGGTCTATATGAATTTTGTTCTATATGAATTTTGAAATTTATTTTATAGCGTGAAATTTAAATGAAAGGCTTTTGAATTTTTTTTTTTACATCTTTGAGAATTTCATCGTGTTACATCACTAATATGTACGTTGTATTAATTTTGTGATGTGATATGATTAACTAATATTCACATTTTGCATCGGATTAATTGCATAATAGGTCATTCACGATGCATTTCACGCCAATGAGAATGAAGAACGGCACTTCGAGGAGCTCTACGATAAACCTTGAGTAACTCTACTTCTTACTGTCCTTTGTCACTATTTCGATCTACGTAAGAATTTAAACTTACAAAAAAAATTATGAATGCAATTAATTTTATTTCCGTGATTTTTTTTTTCCAAGAAAGAGTAATAGAGACTTATTTCACATTCAATAAAATATGTCCAACATAAATCTTTCGAGAATGAGAACAATTGTTTACAAAGAAAAAATAACAACGACAGATAACCTTTTATTTTTTTGAAAGGCAAATAACCATTTATTTTGGTCTTCGCCTATCTTTTATCCTATGTTTTCAAGCTTTATCTCAATCTTTTGCTTTAT